>NW_004457445.1:141423-157861 GCF_000313135.1 Acanthamoeba castellanii str. Neff
CCTCGGGGAAGAAATGGAGCTCGCTGTGCAGGACAGCACCGAAGGGATTAACGATCCTGAATTGGATGTCGAGCAGGCCACCGCGAGTCACAACGAATTCGAAGGTGAAGTCCTCGCCCGGACGCTGCGACTTGTACTTGAAGCATTCGGTAGTGCGCGGCTCGATCTGCATCGTCATTCCATGTGCCACCTGGATGGCGAGCAGCGCCACGGCCAAGATCAGGAGCAAACTGGACGTTGAGGCCTTCATTCTTGACTAATCGATCAGTCACTCCAGAGTGCCGTGTTGATCTTGATGTGTTGCCCTTCTTTCTTGCCGCTCTGCCCTCGTGGCGCGGTTGCTGACGTCATGCGATACTTGCGTCGAAATTTCGACCTTTTACGCAAAGCCAAAACTAACTAAAAGAAATAGAAAAGAAAACGCTGTTGAAACCACGCGCACCCTTTAGGTCAACAGTTCAGTTGGGCAATGTCTCTTTATAAAACAGTTTTACGGACATTCAAAGGGAGCGCATCCTCTTCCTACTGTCTTGCTTCTCTTCATTTTCCGTTGCGTCCGTTCCTGTCTTACTTTCTTCTTGGTGTTCCTTGTCCTGATCGCCCACTTCCTCACTCTTTCTCTTGCCCTCAACTCCACCCGCCACCGTCTGCTTCAGCAACCATACCACCTTCTTCTCCACTTTGGAATCCTCTTCATTCGTCTGATCAAGGCGAAGGTAGTTCTTCGCAGCCAGCAGCTCGACGAGTCGCTCGGGCTGGAAGCCGACGTTGACAAAGCACAGCTGGGCCAGGGAGCGCTTGGCCGCTTCCACCGAAGTAGGACGCTGCTGCGGGTTGGCCTCCTGCCGCTCGACCCATCGCATCACCTTCTCCATCACCACCGCCGCCTCCTCCAACTCATCATCAGCTCCGCCCTCGCTCTCCACCCTCACCTCGGGCCAAGCGTGGAAGATCAGTTGCACCCGAACGCGAGGTTGCAGCTGCCGCGCTGGCCTTGGTCGTCGGTCACTCCCGCTACGGCCTGGGGCCCGTTCGCGGGCCATTTGTGGCCTTTCACTGTGTCTGTTGCGGGGGCGGCAGTCTTCTTGGTTGTCGGCCTCGTCTGCGCGAGCCGGTGCGGTGGTCTCGTCCGCGACAACCTCGATGTGGCCCAGACGGACCAGACGATCGAACACGGCGTCGGCAGTCCAGACCTGGCGCTTGACCGAGCACAGATCGGTGCGCAGCGCGCGGAGGAGGCGGGACTCGGACTTAGGCAGGCAGGCCAGGTGTCGCTGCACCCATACCTCTAGCCGCTTAGCCATCGCGGCCTCCTCAGGCTCGGCGAGGTTGCCCTGCTCGAGCTGATCGCATGCCGCCGCATGGTCTGTCGGCATCTCCTCGTCCATCTTCTCAACCACCTCGGCGTGGGAAGGGAACCAGCCGCGGTGCTTTGGGTTGGTGTGGTGGTTGGTGGCGGGTACATGAGGGGTGGCACGACGGCTTCTGTTCATCATAGAAATGTGCGGTTGGCGATGATTGGATCAGAAATGTTGAGGTGCAGCGGGCGTTAGCCACTCGACTTTGTGACCCACACTTGCCCAACGATTGTGGGTTGGCCGTGGCTGCCTTTCTTCTTTCGTTCTTTCCTTCACTTTGCTTCTTGCATTTGGCTCTTCGGCGAAAAATTGTCTGGTATTTATGCTTTTCCCTCGAAGCCAACGAACCCTCAAAGCCCTCGGGGTTAGTCGGAGTAGTCTGAGTGTCGGGACCGCCTGTCCTTGTGGTGGCGATCCTTTTTGTCCTTCTTATCTTTCTTCTCCTTCTTGTGCCTCTTCGAGTCCCGTTTGTCCTTCTTGTCCTTCTTGTCCTTCTTGTGCTTTCGCTTCTGCAGGTAAAAAAAAAGAGAGAGAAAAGGTGGAGTTGATAACGGCGCCTGGTGAGCATGGCGCGCCCAAAAGTGATGGAGCTGCGGAGGGGCAAGTGCCTTTCGCTTCTCGTCTTTGTTGGCGCGGGCGAGGATCTTGAGCGCCTGCTTGAGGTCGCTGATCTGACCCACGGGCTCGGGTCTGTGTGCCACAGGCGCCGATGATGAAGATACGGCGTATCACGTAAGACGAACGGCGAGGCAGAAGTAGGGAGGAAGACAGAACAAAGGGAAACAAGAAAACGTACGGAGGTGGCTCGTCGCCTCCCTCGGGCTCGGGGATGAGGTCGTATTTCTGACCGCCCGTGCTGTAGCACTCCGCGGCCAGGTGCCCACCCGCGCCGCACTTGGTACAGATCGTCGGCAATATCGCTCCTGCGAGGGGGGGGGAAGTGAAACGTGTGCGTGTTTGGTGATGCCGCGTCGTGTGCGTTCGTACCCAGTTCGATTCGCTTGGCTTCGCCGGGTCGTGGCTTCCTGCGCTGCGCGTTCTGTTCGAGTTCCACTGTAGAATCCGGATCAAGGCGATTCACACGCAACGTGATCAGCACAGATGCATTGCGCTACTCTGAGTACTCAAAGCTGGGGAGAGGCGTGCCATTGTTTGCGTCCAAGTCTTCGCCGGATGTCTGTGAGACGTACTTCATCGACAAACTAACCTTGCCGTCCTGTTGCCCGCACATCGAGTCAGATACCGAAACGCAACACGCACACACGCACACACGCACACACGGAACGTACGGCGAGCGAGATGACTTTGACCCACACGGCCTCGCCCACCTCGACGATGGTGGGCAGGTCCTCGGCCTCGATGCGCGAGCCGCTCACCTGCGAGATGTGCACGAGGCCGTGGCGCCGCCGACCCTCCATCTCCACGAACACGCCGTAGTCCTTGATCGACGCCACCTTGCCCCGATGGATGCTGTGCAGCTCGGGCGGAGGTTCGTCCTCGCCCCGGTTGGGCGGACCTCGTCGCATGCCACCACCGCCTCCACCATAACCTCCGCCGCCACCGTCGCCCTGATCGTGATCTCTTCCTCCTCTACCTGCGCGATGATGAAACTTGACGCGTCAATGGAGGCAATCAAAAATCTGAGAGATTTGGGGGGCAGTGTGCCTTCATCTTGGGCAGCGCCGCCTGATGCTTCCATGCGTTGCAGCATGCGTGCTCGCTCGGGATTCATGAATTTGAAGCGATCATCACTGCCGCCGCCATCGCTTCCGTGGCCTCTGCTGTCTCCACGATCATCCCTGTCGTCCCTGCCCCCACGTCGCCTATCCCTGTCGCCTCTATCATCTTCATCGCGTCTGTGCCGTTCGCGATCCGGCGATCGCACGCGTTCCCTACCGTTGTCTCTGTCTCTACTGCGATCGTAGGAGTCCCTTGTGCGGTCGCGTCTATCCCAACGATCCTCATCTTCATCCCTTCGTCTGCTCATTTTCTGGTATTTTACAATCAAAAAAATCATTTTCTTTTATTCCACGTTTTTTTAAGCTGCACGACCCTGCCGGCACTGCAGCGGCTGAGGGTCGGAGTCGTGGACGAGCACGCCCTGGCCGAAGAGCCACATGGGTGGTGTAGGTGAGCGGCACGGTCGTCCCACAAGGGCCGGAATGGAGAATTTCTAACATTGCCCGGTCCTGGTGGTGATTGAAAAACACTTCTCTCCTCGAAACAAAGTGTTCACTGCCGTGATGAAAGCGAGCAGAGTGCAATGGCGAACAGCTCCTGCATCGCCTGAGTGGGCAGCATATCCTCCAGATTTGTGAAATCGTCTCTGGTGTGTCGCACAGTGTGGAAAAAGATGAGTTGGTGTTGAGTTCGTGGTACCGCCACCACGTACCTGTCACGGGTCAGCACGACCAGGCAGAGCAGGGCCAGGTTCAAGGGACTTCTTTGGATGCCCGCGGCGTGCGTGGTGCTTCGGGATCGGCGCTCTTCGGCCTGCGCCACCGCGCGGGAAGAGTGTGCCCTGCGAAAGCGTCGGTCCAGGATGTCGATAGGCGATGGTATGGGCTTCTTCCACAGCTTGCTCAGGCGTGCCTGCTCCTGCTTGCTGGGCACCAGCGGCGCCCCCAAAGACAACAACAGCGCAGCAACTTCGAACCACCCTGACAAGGCAACGACCGTGGCGTCAGTGGCCAGACCAAAGCAAGGGCTCTATAGGGCCGATTGGGGCAAGGGAGTACCGCATCCGAGAGCAAGATGGATGGCCGTTTCGCCCCTGATGTTGCGCACGCGCATCAGCTTCTGCGCAGCCACTCGCCCAAAGCGTCCTTCCACCTGCTGCACCACCATACCGACTCCTTCATATCTCTGCAAGTGATGTGCGTGTGCGTGTGCGGTTTCCGCATGTGCGCAGAAGTCAAAATTTTGTGCGTAGAAGAGTTTTGAGGGAGGCAGTACCCCTCCGATGAGAAGGTGGAGGAGGGTGTTGTTGTGCTCGTCGCGGCCCAGCAAACACGCCGATTCTTTCTCGACGGCAGCCCGGAGCGCCTCCAAATTGCGCAGCAGATCGAGGAATGTGCTCTTGTACCGGCGCGCCACGCGGACCACCTTGCCAAAGGCCAGCTGCGAACCATAGAGCGAGTGATCAGACTGCCACACCATTCGACTGTGCCACGCTACGTTAGCGCATCGTACCGTCACAGTGTCGCGGATAAGCACGCGGCCCAGGTGAGGGCACACGTCAAAGGGCTCCACCACGAACCCAGCGAGCGGACGCAGCCGAACCTCGGCCACTGTTGACGGGCCGAATGAGGCGTTCACCAACAATGCGGCTGAGTGATAGAGTTCGGTGCTGGGTACCTTCGCCTGCACACACCTCACCCAGGGCTCCCCTGACTACATTCTGGCCTCGCTTGACACTGAGTATGGCCATTACCTGTGTGTGTGTGTGTGTGTGTGTGTGTGTATGTGTATGTGTGACCGACGACAAGCGCAATCAGGCGTCAGAATGGCGACTGGAGTTGGTGGCCATGCGGTGCGACGCAACCTTGCAGCCAACGCGAGCACCGTGACTGTGCACCGCCACGTCCTGGCCCACCGTCAGTACTCTTCGTCCCTGTAACGATACAAAGCAACACCGACCCCCATTGCGTGTGAACACATCAGCGCAGAGGCGAAGAGAGGTAGTGCTAGGACCTTGGCCGACACTGGATTGATGGCGCGCACAGAAACAGTGAATTCGGTAACTGTCAATTCAAGCATCGTCCCTGCGTCTTCCCTGGCGTGCATCGCTACCATTCCTGTTGTCCAGCCTCCACCCGATCAGACGATTCCACCACAGCCTCGAAGGCGAAGAAGAACGAAGAGTGAAGAGCGAACTAACGAACCTGAGTGTAGGAACCGGGTGGCAGGTGTTTTGGTGGCAAAAACACAGAGGCAGCTACCGGCACTGGCCGACACCAGCGTCTGACCCACACACCGCGTGCGTGAAAAGAAGTCCTGAACTATGGCGGTGCGAGTGGTTGTGGCCTGGCGTACCTCATTGAATGACTCCGCACCTTCAGTAGAGATTATTGGCGCCGCACCGTTCCATATGCCGAGACGACTCTCCTGAGTTCGTGGATAGTATGCTAGATCCTGCCTGAGCTCACACAACCCAAGTTAATGCTCTACGTCAAGCAATGTCAAACAGTTGTCGGCTGTTGCTGGTCGTTGGGGGAACGAAGTAGGACCTGGGTCTAAAGTGCCCGGACAGGACGCGGCCGTAGGGGGCTGGGCAGCAGCCTGGTCTCCGCTTCACCCGCAGGAGGGCCTGGCGAAAAGGGGCAGCCGGCTGGTCCTTCTGCTGCTGGCGCGTTTTGTACAGTGGCAGCTCCTCCCGCCTGTGGGCCACTCCACCCTTCAGCCCATCGTGCCCGAATTGTGCAATGTGCCGTGCCGGTTGATGACGCCGTACCGGATGTTCTCCAGAGCGTCGGCCATGCTGAGGCCCTTGGCGAAGAACGGACTCACAAACCCTTTGTCTTCCCACGCGCTTGTCACCACCACGTGTATGTTCTGCCTGCGCGCCGTTGTGTGTGTCGTGTGTGTGTCGTGTGTGTCGTGTGTGCGTGTGTGTGGTGAGCGCTGAATGCAGATCAAAGGGAGGCGTGAAACCAGGACAGACCTCTGGAATCGCATTCGAAGTAAGAGGTTGACGACTTGCTTCTCTCGACTGCAGATGAGCGCTTCGTGTGCCTCCGTGTCCCAGTTATGAGCAAGCTCGCTCACCACAGCGTCTGCTTTGGCGAGCACCACAATGAGCTGCTCCATGCCCAAGCCCCTGGACGGACGCGACGGCCCCCCCCCCGCGGAGAGAGCAGCGCCAAACGGGTCAGTCCCATGTACCCAGGCACCAAGCGACAGAAGCCGGTACCTGGCGAGCAGGGCAGACTCGAACAGCGAAGCCTTGCCGCGGTTGGACATGCACGCCGCGAACTCCTCGCCCACCGCAGGCACCACCAGCAGCGCGTAGTCGGTCTGCAGACCCAGCCATAACCCCAGCGGGTTGATATGTGCGTGTGCGGTGCGTGCGTGTGTGCGTGTGGGCGGGAGAGCACCAATGATGCAGTGTGTATGCAGGCATGGGGGTAGTTGGTCAGCGATGGCACGCTCACCAGAGACAACGGATACCGTTTGGTGTTGATCCGGTATCGTCTGGGCAGACCCAGCATGTGAGTGATGTGAAAGCAAGGAAAGGGCAAGGCTAGCGATCTAGGTACGTGGTGGTCATTGTGACGCCTCTCCTGCGCTCTCGCTCGCTTAGCCGCACCAGCTCGTGGAGCCGATCGTGCAGCTGAAGGAAAACCTATGCCCAAGGTGGTTGGTGGAAACAACAGAGAGGAGGCGAACGAGCAGGTGAACGTACGTTGCCATGAGACATGAGCCGCGACACGACGCGCGGGTGTACAGCGCCAAAGGCGATCAGCATACGGCCGACCAGGTAGGCCTTGCCACTCTGGGGCGGACCCAGCAAAACCGCCTGCGACCATGTGCAGAAGCCACACCACACAAAAGTTTGTTTGGACCGACCACTTGACGTGCCTGCAGAAGAAGGAGTGGAGTGAAAACGCACCTCAACGAGCACCTCCGTACGCTGCATGTGTGTTATTCCACCTGTGCCCGGCAGAAGGCCAGACCAAGAAAGACAAGAAATAAAAAGGAAACGGCTAACTTCAGGTATGACAAGAATTCACGACAGAATGGACAGGTGCATGGCTAAGAGACGTCGGCCATGAGGCGGCGGTACGCGAGCTGGTGGGCGTGCATGTCGTGGAACACTGCGTGCTTGGCGTCATGGTACGCGCGTACACGCTCGCGCTCCGCGTCTGGCATGCCCTCGCCTCCTTTGGTGGGGGTGCTGTGTGAGTACACGATGACAAGCAGTCGCACACAAGGCACAATGAGGGCCTTGATCTTACCGGGAGTGATGGTGGCCTTGGGACCCGGGTCGAGGGCTGACATGGCCGCAGGAATGGAAGCAAAGTCGCCGCTGGCCACGGCTGCGAGCATGCCCGTACCTGAACACACCGGCGCGCGCCAGTTGGCCGTGATGAAGGCGTCAGGGCTCACGCAAATGCAGTGGGCAGGGACGAGGGAATGTATGGGTACCGAGCAGCATGGAGTCGGGTTCGTTGGAAATGATCACGCGACAATTGGTGACATCAGCATGCTCCTGTACGAAGAGCGGGTTCTTGGAGAGGCCGCCTGGTATGGCAACGCGACCACCAATCAATCAATCAATTGGCGCACATCTTTCATCAGCCCCCCCCCCAAAGGATTGCGCATACCGGTGAGCATGATGGTGTCGATGTGGTAGCCCGCTTTGTTCATCGCGGTGATGATGTGTCGCGTACCATGCGCGATGCTCTGCGATTGGTGGCAAAGTCAGTTTCAGATCAGCGACCAGTGATCTGCCATGGTTGTCCGGTCGGCACCTGAATGGTTGCCAAGTAGAGCAACGCCAGGTCATCTTCGGTTGCGCTCAGCCGCAGGCCAGAGATCATCCCGCACAGCGTCGCATCGGCACGAGGTGACCTACGTAGTGAGGTCGCAGCGCAGCACAACACAGAGGCTTGGTCAGGCCACCCATCCGAGAAGGCGACAATGTTCGAAAGGGTGGGGTGTTCGGCGGAGACCTGTTGCCATGGAAGTCCGGAAACACGTGCAGATCTCGCGTCAACTGCGCGCGGAATGCTACGCCCCTGGGTGAGGCGGAAGTGGCTGACGTCAGCGATAGTATCCGCGGCTGATGGTGAGGTGAGTGCGTACCTTTCGCGGGCGAGAGCCTGGACCAGTTCATTCAGTGCCTCGTAAATGGTCTGCCCTTTCGCCGTGGCTCTTTCGCGCACTCGGGGTGAGGCCGGATGTGTGGCGATGATGTGGTCCAGAAGCGCCCCCGTCGCGCTTTGCCCGCCCTGATCGTGGTAAAAACAGGTCAGAGAGCAAGGCATGGCACCGGCGAAGGGGCGAGCGACGAATGGACGAACACACACACTACACGACACACGCACGGCGGAGAGGGGAGACGGACCTCGGTGAGCCAAAGGCCGGGGATCATGGCCGAATGGTAGGGACCCCATATGCCCTCAATGAACCTGCAGGCGGGTCAGTGCCGTGAGCCCGAGCAGAGAGTCGGTCTTGTCTGGGGCCAAATGTGAGAAGAGGGTACCGGGGCTGGTGGGACACGGCCATGTGACACGAAGAGGTCCCGCAGATGATCGCCAAGCGGTTCTCTGTCTCTCCTTCGAGACGCGCCGCTCCGCAGCCCAGGATACCAATGCCGCCGGCATGAGCGTCGATAATTCCCACCCCGACCGCAGTACCTGGCGTCGGCCGGCCAAGCGTCAGACAACCTTTCCCGTTGTGAGCGAGTCGGTGAGGTGCAGGGTGGCGAGGTACCGGGTAGGAGCCCCAGCGCTTGGGCTGCCTCGGGAGCAAGGCCCTGCGACAGCGCTTCTCCCATCGGACGCACACGCGTCCCGATGCGCCGGTAACCTTCATCCACGAACTCGCCTGAAGAAGATGGGCGTGTACTGATCAATTCGCACACTTAGCGTCATAGGAGGCATATGTGTAGCGGCGATACCGAGCCCGATGCCGCGCCAAAAGGTCTCCTGCCAGCCATCGACATCCGTTTGGGCTGCGTCGTCGGCTGCGTGGCCGAGAAACGTCCACTTGCACACCTGCGTCAATTCATTGACGGATGCGCGAGAGAGGCCTCACGACACATTAGAGAGACGCCCGTTGAGAGTAGAGGCGGAGAGCTCGTTGGACAACACACATGAGTCAGACTAACCAGGGTGCACAGCGAACGGGTGGTGTCTCCTCCGGTGGCCTGCACGCATCGGCATACGGTGCGAGGTGAGCCACAGAAGAAAGAAGCAAACGCGCACACGCGGTGCCGGATCACCTTGAAGGTGAGGTAGTCGGCCAGGTCGAAGAAGTGGGCCATGCGGGTCCACCGATCGGGCAGGTGGCGCTTGAGCCACAGGATCTTGGGGCTCTCCATCTCGGGCGATATACGGCCGCCCACGTACTTGAGCACCTCGTGCTCTGTGTCCCCACGGCCCATGAGTGATCGCGCAAGAACCGACACCACACGACACGCACGACACGCGGCACGAGACACACAGCACAACACGACACGGCACTTTGAAGAGACGAACTTGTGGCGTTGATGAGCTCGGCTTCGTGGGCGGCACGGTGGTCCAGCCACACGATGATATTGCGCTCTGCTGCCGCCGCTGCTTCGTGGTCTTCTTCACCGCCCTTGCCAGGAGGGGTCACGCTCACCGGCCGACCCTCCGCATCCACCACAACCCTGCGTCCTCGCCCAACAGCCGCGGCGTGGGCGCATAGCGGCCGAGTCAACACCACACTCCACTCACGGACGCGTGCACAAGCGGCGGGGGGGAGAGGAGCACACTACAGCGAGCAGGTGGCATCGAAGGCGATCCCCCGCACTTGGCTGGCGGCCACACCTGCGTCCTGCAACGCACCACGCACCGCTCCGCACACGGCGTCCCACACCTCTGCGTGCGGTGCAGGCCACGCGCGTGTGACATAAGGACTGCAGCAGTTGCAGGTTTGGTTGGGGGGGAGCTACCAGTTGAAGACTGTTCGTAGAGGTGGGGATGGGCTGCCGGGCGATGTAGCGGCAGAGGGCGTTCGGCACGCCCCAGCACGGCGCCCCCCACGCCCCCTGTCCGCTGCCCAACCACACCCGCTCTCACGCCCTGCGTGCCAACGTCCACCCCCACGTAGCACCCGCTGCTTTCCATCTTTTTCGTTTTTCTTATCCTTTTTTCTTGCTCTTGTTGGCCAGTGTGCAGAGACAAGGGGGATGTGATGGAGGCAGAGTGGTGAGAACTGTTGGATACGTCCATACTGCGCAGAAAGCACCGCTTCCCATCCGAACAGCGAAGTTAAGCTGCGCCAGGCGGTGTTAGTACTGGGGTGGGCGACCACCCGGGAATCCACCGTGCCGTATCCTTTTTACCTTTTGCACCCACACACTCCACTGCTCTCCCCCGTGCAGCACCACAGCCCAGCCAATTTCCTAAAATTGTGCGGGCGGGCGAGCAGGCGGGAGGGCGGGAGGGCGGGAGGGAGGGCGGGCGAGCAGGCGGGGCTGACACCGACTCAATCAACAGGCGGTGGCTTTGGAAGCGTTGCCTGTGTCTGCTGGAGGAGTTGCATGAATGCGTGAAAGAGTGCTGCAAGCTGCTCGTTGAGGGCGCGCTCTTGCTGGATTCCCTCTTGATGATACTCAACAAGATTCCCAATCAACTTGACCATGTTGCTGTGGTATGATTGTTCCTCATCAGCCTATGGGAGAGGGAGAGCACATGCGCGCACAAAGGCATGTGAGTGAGCAATCAGCACCAGGCCAAAAAAAGAACATACCAATTGCTGGCGCTTCTGCTCACGTTCCTTGCGTGCCTGCTTCTGCTCCGCAGCAGCCTTGTGAGCAGCTGCACGCTCTTCATCAGCAGGTGCCTGGCGCTCCGATCATGCCACGACCTCACGGTCCCAAAGGGTCTGGAGGGCTACATGACCATGTGTGATGAGCTGCTGTAGCTCCTTCTGCTTGTTCTCATGCAGAATGCGCTCACTCTCACACAGTGCGGCATCCATCCTTGCCCGTGGCTTGAACAGCTCTGTAACAGAGAGGACAATTAACATTAAGAAGTAAAGACAAAACAACAAGGAGAGGACGAATGATGTCAAGCGCTGTAGGTTGGCATAGTGGGTCTCACACTTCTCATTGGTAGCCTCCACAATGGGATGATGGTTCCTACAAATGTAGGCCCAGATTTGCTCCTTTCTCTTGTGCAGGGACTTGACCATCATCTCAATAAGTGAAACTGAGGTCTCATGTGGCCAGATGACCTTCTTGCTGGAAGGCTTTGTGGAGAAACATGAGAGAGAGCATAGATAATAAAATAGATATCATATTATATTATTAGTATATATATTATTATGTAATATTATCACCAACAAATTGATATTAACTTTTAATATTTCTCATATAATTATTATAAACTTTATCATTTCGTGTGTGGATTGAGAACTTTAAATTTTTTAAATTATAAATATTTATCAATAAAAGGTAGTAAAAATAACAATATTATATCAAAAATAAATAAATTAATATATTAAATTTTGATTTCAAAAATTTATCAAATCATTTTTTCAAAAAGGTATAAAAATAAAAAATTGAAAAAAACAAAATAAATAAAAGAAAAATTATAACATAAACAAGTTTTAAAATTAATTAAATACTAATTCAAATAATAATAAACATTTTATTTTTCCCTAATAAGAATGATAATAATAATTATAAAATTTAGAATAAATTAAATTGGCCAACACCAACTCAACAAGAAGAGGAAGATAAATACCCCTGTGGCAAAGAGGTAACATCCTCCTCCACATTGCTTGGTCTATAAATCACAAGTAGAAAACAAGAAGAAGAGGAAGAGAAAGGCAGATTACCACTGTGGCAGTGGTGGTGGTGTGAGATGCTGGCATTTTGTGGTGGATGTAGAGGATGAGCCACCACAGCTGTGCCCCTCTTTGTTGTTGATGTTGAGGTGACTGTTCCTGCTGAGATGGTAGCAAATGGGCCACTCACTGGTGCAAGTTGGGTGGAGGAGTTGTAATTGCACTGAGGAGAAGAAGGAGCAGGAAGAGGAGTGGCACCTCTGCTTTGCATCATACATTGCTCTTGCCAAGGAGAAGGGGAGGCCATTAACATAAATAGGGGGAAAGAATGTGGGCATGTGTGAAGATGTGGACTGCAAGGGGGAGAGTGGAGTGCAGCAACAAGGGGGAGAGCAGTGGAGTGCTGTGGGTGCAAAAGGTAAAAAGGATACGGCACGGTGGATTCCCGGGTGGTCGCCCACCCCAGTACTAACACCGCCTGGCGCAGCTTAACTTCGCTGTTCGGATGGGAAGCGGTGCTTTCTGCGCAGTATGGCCGTATCCAACAGTTCTCACCACTCTGCCTCCATCACATCCCCCTTGTCTCTGCACACTGGCCCAAGAAGCCGATGGTCGTACCTGTAACAGGTCGAGAGGTGTTGTTGTTGTGCGCGTGTTGGAATAGAAGTTATTTTTATATGATCAAGAGTGGAGGGTGGATCATGGCTGCTGGGTCTCAGCGGGCTTTACTTCCTCGTTCGACTTGGCTTCGGCCTCCTTGTCGCCTTTGTCGTCATCGTCCTCTTCTCCGTCCTCCCGGTAGTTCTCGGTCTTCATGTCGTTGAGGCCGAGATCCTCGTTCTGGTCCCACGAGCGTTCGTACTCCTCGACGGTCATGTTGGGGTCCTCGTCGGGCGCGTAGATGTTCTGGAGGTAACTGTTGGCCACCGGGTCGTCGAGCACCAGCGTGAAGGGTCCGCTTCGGAAGGCCAGAAGGTCGTCGAGGCCCTCGATGAGCGAGACCATACGGCCCGCGGAGGCGGCGCTGTCGCCGCGCAGGAAGGGGTTGTTCTTGAGGTCGTCGCGGATGGTGGTGAGGAGGCCCTCGATGGTGCTGAACTTGCCGCCGAGGGTGCCGGGGACGAGGCCCAGCTCGAGCTCGGGGATCTCGAGGCCGGCGGTCTCGGACTTGAGCACGTCGCGGTTGAGGTCGTCGGCGTTGGTGAGGCGCAGAGTGATCTTGCAGCCCTTGGGGGCGATGGCGCCGCCGGACTTGACCTCGTTGGACTTGTAGCCGCAGGCCTCGCACATAAAGGCCATGATGATGACGTCCTTGAAGTGGGGGATGTGGGCCACGCACATGCGCGTCTCGCCGCGCTTGCCGCACAGGCCGCAGGTCTCCGGGAACTTCATCACCTCCTCGAGGTGTTCGGCGCCGCCTTCCTCCGCGCGCTTGACCAGCGCCTCGGCATCGGCACCGGACAGGAGTCCACCGCCGCCACTCTTCTTCGCCTCCTTCTGGCCTTCCTCCTCCTCCTCTCCTCCTCTTCGTCCTCGCCGTCTTCACCGTACGCCTGCGAGATGCCGAGAGCACGGTTCTGTTCGCGGTTGCGCTCGTAGTGGGTGATGGTGAGGTTGGGGTCGGCAGCGGGGGCGGACGGGTTCTCGACGAACGAATTGCCGGCAGGATCGTCGATGATGAAGGTGAACTTCTTGCCTCCGTGCTTGAGCTCCTCGAGCTTGGCGGTGAAAGCGTCGATTTGGGCCGCCACATTGGGTGCCGCTGCCCTTCGCTCCTCCTGGCCCTGGTTGAGACCCTCGATGGCCTGCATCAGGAATCCCTCGATCGTGTTGAGCGTTCCCTTCTGGGTCAATGGCGGAATCTCGAAATCCAATTCCGGAATGTAGATGCTGGCTGCATCCGATTTCACCACCTGGCGGTTGAGATCGCCCTTGTCGGTGACCACCAGCTTGTAGATGCAGCCCCGTTCGGCGATGGAACCGCCGAATTGGATCTCGTTGTTACGGAAGCCGCAGTGCTTGCAATGGAAGGACATGAGGATTATCTCCTTGAACGAGGGGATCTTGGTGAGAAGGAGATTGGTCATGCCGTTCTCGTGGCAGTTCATGCAGAGGCTCTCGATGCGCGTGGGTCCCTCATCGGCTCCGAGATCGGCGAAGATGGGGTCATTGTTGTCCTGGGTCTCAGTCTGCTGTCCTTCCATCCTTATTTCTTGTGTGCCTAGACCTTACTCTCGATCAACCGTGTTCGATCCTGTCGCCGTCAACTGAAGATGAGGAGATGACCAGAGCTCACAACCCCAAAAAAAACCAAGCCAGAAAAATGCAAACTGAGAAATAAACGGAAACCCAAAATTTCTCTTTCTCCCAAAACCCTCGGAAAAATCAGGGATTGCTTTTCTGCGGATCCGAAAGAGATTTCTTGGTCGACATAAATTGCAGCGGAAAACGGCGATTGGTGCCATTTTTTCGGAGTCACTGCGCAAAAACGAAGACAACGCTGGACGATTCAGCCTTCCATCTCGCACAACAATAAGTACAAGGAGGTCTGTGACGGGCTTCCCACCCACCTTCCATCTGCCCGAGACCACTAGGCCTGACCATCACGCGCCTACCAGGCTGCGTTAATTCGAAGAACAGACACCCTTACTTCTAGAAACTGCGGCAGTCCCAGCCCATCGCGTTCCTACTACTCTCCCTCGTCTGCCTACGCGCAGCTGCAAGAGACATAGATATAGCGTACGTTCTCTAGACCATTCCTCATTCTAGTAATTATTACATTTTTCTTCCTGTTCCTTCCGGTTGTTCATGTTTCTACCCTCTGCTGATCCAATTCTTCAACACAAATTCAATCAAATTGGCAATGTCTGCTCATTTCTCCTTTCTTTTTTAAAATTCATTCCCGACTTTGGTCTTTGTGCGCGCAGTGAAGAGGGTTTATGTTCTGGGCGAAAGCCGCACAACATTCCTACCATACGATCTTCGAACCCACCTACCGCGCCTACAGCCAAAACCAAAAAACCGACTCTCCCTCGGCCTTCCGCCTTCATCTGACATCTCATCTCCTCAAAAACGGCAACGACTCTCATCTCGCCGACAACCACCCTCACCTCGCCCATCCCTCCCGCACCTCCACCGAATCCGAAGAGGAGCACGTGAAGATGAGCAGAAGCAACAACAACGGCAAAAGGCACAAAAACCACGCTGGCCACAAAGCCAGCAAACATCGTAAAAACAATAAGGGCAACAAAGCCAACAACCACAACAACTCCTCCCACCACGCGACTCATGGCAAACGCCGCATCAACAGAGCCCCTCAAGGAACGGGCGAAGGCTGGTATGCCGTGGCTGCCATGCAGGGGCGTCGGCCCCACATGGAGGACACGTACAGCGTCGTGATTCCCGACACGACTGGCCCCACCGGCGGCGACCTCCACTCCCTCTTCGGCGTGTTCGACGGACACGGCGGCAAGGTATCATCATTTCTTTCTTCTTCATTTCTTCGCCGCGCTCCTATGGCACGTGCTGCGTAGTGTATGCGTGTGCTATGTGCTGACTCGCCTTTCCCTCCTGCAGAAAGTGTCGCAGTTCTTGAAGGACAACTTGCTGCCCGCCATCGTCGAGGCCTACGCTCAGGAGAAGGCGGGCGAGGAAGATGACCCCGACCACCAGCGCACCCCCGCGGAGAGGCTGCAGGCCATCCTCCCGCGCACCTTCCTCAGGATCGATGAGCGCGCCATGGCCGACGACCAGCTCTCCGGCAGCACGGCCGTCGTGGCCATCCTCACCGAGAACGACGTCGTCGTAGCCAACGTGGGCGACTCGCGGGGCATCATCTACCGCTCCAACGAGGCCGCCAGCCAGCGCATGCGCGAGTCCGGCGACAGCGGCTACGACAGCAGCAACGACGCCTCTCTCCACTCGACCGCGAGCGAGGACGACGCCACCGAAGACGCCACCGACGAGGAAAACGACACCGACACCGACGAAGACCTGGACGACGCGGTGCCCAATGCCAAGGGTGCCAAGAAGCAGCAGCAGCAGCAGCAGCAAAAGCAAAAGCCTGATGGGTCGCAGAAAAAGAAGAAGAGGAAGTACAAGAAGAAGCCCGAGGAAGGACCCGTGGGCAAGATCGGCCGATGGCAGGCGCTCTCGGTCGACCACAAGCCGAACCGGCCCGACGAGAGGGAGCGGGTGGAGCACTGCGGCGGGCGCGTGACGAAGAGGACCAACGATGTGTGGCGCTTCCAGAGCGTGCTCGCCGTCTCCCGCGCGTTCGGCGATCACGGGCTCAAGGTGGGTGCCGGCGGCTCCGCACTCACTGCGAACCCGGAGATCAAGATATTCACGCGCCAGGAGAACGACAAGTTCTTCGTGTTGGCTAGGTAAACACACGCGCACACGCGCACACGCGCACACAACACCGCACGCATGAAACTCATCAACCTCCCCCCTCTTTTGTAACCATCAGTGACGGCTTATGGGACGTCTACACCAACGAACAGGCCGCGAAGGTCGGCCGCAACGTTCTTCTGCAGAACCCCAAGAACCCCGCCCAAGCAGTACCGTCACTCGTCAAGCTCATCTAAGCCCTC
>NW_004457445.1:157914-164281 GCF_000313135.1 Acanthamoeba castellanii str. Neff
CAATTGCCCGTAGCTGAGCGACGGTGAACTTGCGGCGTAGCGCGTCGCAGGAAGGAAGGACGGCAAGGTCAAAACCCTGCAGAGTGAACGCCATTAGTGAGTGCAGGTGTGATGCACAGTAGTCTCATACCTCATAGAGAAGGCTGGCCGGGGCTACACTCTAGCCACAGCAATCAGTGTTAGAAGTGTATATGCTAGATATGAGGCGGAAAGAGAACGGGCGAAACACCTTCAGAAGTGGCCGGGATGGATTCCTCTGGTGTGCCTGGCAGGTCAGAGGGTGGGACTGTGCTGGCGACGCTGGTGTTGTGGGCGGTCTCAAGGTTGGTGGAAGGGGTTTCGCGCTTGATGGGGGTTTCAGAAGATGACACGAGCATTGCGTCGAGGAACTAGCAAAAAGAGAAAAGTGCGGTGAGAACAATGAATGTAAAAGAGGTGAGCTGCATGTTTACGTACCTCAAGCTCACGCTCAAGCTCCTGCTGCTGCTGCTCAGCAGTGGGAACCGAGCAGTGAAGGTGATGAGGGATCCAGTTGAGGAGGGCCGCCTGCACAACCTCGAAGTCACTTGGAAGGTAGACAATCCGCCAGATGTGCCCGGCGTGCTCAGCGCTGGTCGTAGCGGTCTCCTGGAAGCAGCCGAGGCAGAGCTGTTCGCTGTAGAGCTTGTGATGCGACATGCACGTGATGCACTGCACACCGTGCAGGAGGTCGAGTCCACACTTTGTGCAAGTTGTGAGGTGGGTGTCCAAGCACATCTTGTGCACCAGCCGTCCCTGCAATTGAAAAAAAAACGTGAGTAATCTTCACATCACACGGGATCTGCGTAGGTTGAGACGAACACTGAACGGGAGGGCTGAAGAAGCACAGGAGAGAGGGTTCGAGGTATCGGGGTTGACGGGCATAGAAATTGTCTCAGGCTCGGGCAATGGCTGCTGCGTGATGGACACCAAGTTAGAAGCACAGATTGATTGATCAATGGGGGAACGGCACCTGGTCAGGCTTTCTCTTCTTCTCATGCTGGTCCTCAGGCAGACCAGAATGCTTCCTCTTGCTGTGGCCACCCGGCTTCAGTTCTGTGCCCTCCTGCACGCTTAGCTTCTCCCACAGCAGTTTGAGCTGTTGGGTGAGCAGCGGATCTCTTGCTTCAGTTTGTTCTCCTGCAGTAAAGGGAGGCAAGTGTTAGCGAAAAGGTCTTGGAAACACAGTAAAGCAACGAGAGTCACACCACAGTGTTCACTGCAGTGGCACACAGTTGGAGGTGGTGCTTCAATTGCCACTTCATGATAGCTGTGGCAAGAGCAGGATTGGAGGTCGCCTGGGCCCAAGTCCAGTGGTTCTTCTTGGCAGAGTCGGTCCAGACGCGCTTGCTCAACTTGATTGCCTGATTGACATTGGCAATGTTGTACTGTAATTGAGTGAGCATTGCCATAAGGACCATGTGCAAAGCCAAATTAGAAGTACCTTCTGCCTGGGCAGGGGCTCGTCCTCACCATCAGGGGTCGTGCCCTCAGTCTCGCTCTCGCTCACCCCTTCTTCTTCCTTGGCGGAATGAGCGTGGCACTTTGTGCCTGCTGGAGGACGGCGACGAGCGGCAAAGCGGCGCTCATCATAGCACTTGGGGTCAGGTGACCAGCCTTTGTCAAGCATGGCATTACGTGCCGTGATCATGGCAGCCTCAAGATTCTCGATCACGGGCACGTAGATGTCCGTGTCGGCATTGCCCCACGATGTGAGGACAAAGATCTTGAGCCCACAGAAGCACTGTAGGAGAACCCTGTGGGATGATGTCAGCACACTAAAAAGTGAGAGAAAGATGGTGGTGTGCTTACTTGTAGGTTGGTGCAGCAACAACATGCTTTCCATCATGTAGTACACATGAAGTCGAGTTGAGGTGACGTGAGAACAATTTTGATTCCACCCACATGTTGACATTGATGTAGTCCACATTTCATGTCTCTTGAACCTTCATCAGTGTTGTAGCAATGCTGAGAAGGATGTCGGTGTAGGTGCAGTTGGTCTGCTGCAGGTTGATGGAGTCGGCCCAGGCGATGTCATGTAGTGATCCTCACAGACGAATGGGACGGATGGTTGAGCTCTTGAACTTTGGGACGGGGCGAGCCACTAACGCTGTGTGAGTGTGTGCCTTGTGTGTGAAGCACGTGATTGAGTGAAGCTATCTCTTTTTCGAAATATGTACAGGAGCCGTACCGCGTAGGTGGGCAAGTCCTCAACATGGATTCCGCCAAGACGTGCACACTCCTGTCTGGCCGGTGGCACTGGCGGCTTGTTGAGCAGGTGCTGCAGAGCCTCCCACTGCTCCCTTGAAAGTGTAAATGTACCCTCTGGTGCGTCCATTCACGTAGTGTGGTGAAGTGCGTTATGTGGTCCGTTGGGCTTCAGGTGTCGTGCGTTGTGGACGTTGAAAGTCAGTTTCCAGACATGTTTTCACACCTTCTCTCCCACTTCCCTCTCACATTTCTGCCCTGCAGACCATATACGGACACCTGGTCTATTGTGAAGTTTGTAATGGAGCTCAACGTGGATGCCCAGGTGCACGCCACCACTGACGCCCTGGCGCTCATATGGGACATAGATCCTCACAGCACACAGGAAATTGCCCATGCACTTGCTATCTACCTTGCCTCGAAGCCTGCCGCGCTTCAACAGCAGATGAATGCACTCTTCGGCGAGCCGTCCCACTCTGCGGCTGATGCCCTGGCGGACCTGCATGAGAAGCTCAATGATCCCCTCATCGGCGCCACAATCGTGGCTCAGGTTGGCCTCTCCTGGGAGCAGTATCGTCACCTCATCTCAATCGTCGGCCGTGACCGAAGCAACCCTCGTCAGCCCATCCGGCTAGTCTCTGGGCTCTCTGCTGGCCGCCTCCTACCCTCGCTCGGCGCGGTGCAGGCCTTCTGGCATTCGGAGACAGCCTCGGTCCCTGGGCTTCGGAGCTTCAAGCATGGTGGGCGCGCTGCCACCGTGTGGCCGGTCGAGTCAATCCTCAACTACATCTTTGCAAGCCCCTTCCTCCTCTCGTTCTTCGAGTACCATGGGCGACTCGATGTCATCCGCCGAATGGACGAATTCCCACAAGGCGGGCGCAGCGTCTTCGCCGAGAGCTACACGCTGCGCAACTTCGGTCGCCTGTGCAAGGTGCTGCCCTTCCAATTCCTTAGCATCATCTCCCACTGCACCACCCACTCCGGCGGCCTCGAGACACTCCTCCGCGTCAACAACGACTTCCTCAGTTGCGCGCTCCAGCAGGGCTACGTGACGATACGGCCGCCTGGCCAGCCCTCCTTCCGGCTCCCGTTGGCGCTGCGCGTGTGTGCCGATGACCCCATGCTGCGCTTCTTCCTCCGCCTGCAGCAGAGCAGCTCCATCTACTGCTGCGTCTACTGCCTCTGGCTCCGTGGTGGGCCGCCCACGCAGGACTCTACGTGCCTTCGAGTCGCGTCAATCCGTTCGGCCTGCGTGGCGATCCCCTCCTGTGGCGGCTACCTGGATGCCAGCAACACGGCACCCATGGTCGTCTCTCTACGCCCCTACGACGTGGTCTTCTGCGTGCTGCACGCCCTCTGCCGTGTTGGCGAGCTCGTGGCCGACCTCATCTACGACTACGTTGCATCTCAAGTGAACCCCGCTCCGCTCTTCACACAAGTACAAAACGTTCTCCTTGGTCCTGTATCTCTGCACTTCTCTCACGCTTCTGTGGTGAAACAGCTCAACTCGATCTTGGAACTGGGCCGGGTGCACCTCACCATGGACGTCGCCAGCAAGCCAGCGCAGGGGTGGCATCTCAAGGGAAGCCACGCAGCCCTACTCCTCAAGGTATCGACTCCTCTCCTCATTTTTCTCATCTCTTCCTCTCATACTGCTGTCTGTGCTCCAGATCTTTGCACTCCTTGGCCCCGCTCTGGGGCTGGAGGCAGCCATCATGGAATGCATCGCCGATCTTCGTCGTGTGTTCCACGTGCTCTACCTGTTTGAGCCTCTCGCGCCTGAGCATGCCGACGAATGGTCCTGGTTCAAGGACCACGTCGATGACGTCATGGCCCGCTTCCAGCGCCTGGTGGCACGAGGTCGGGAGTCTAACTACGTGCACGAGATCCAGAAGCACGGCATCGCCCTGCTCGAGCGTGGTGGTTTGGCCCCGTTCGCCAATGACACCCACGAAACGCTACAATGCCTGCTCAAGCAGGCGTTCCACAACTTCTCACCACGCCATGGAGGTGACCCAGCACACGACACACTTCATCATGTGTGGCAGCGCTGGTTCATGCGCCTGCATGTCCTTGTGCTCAACGCTCGCCATGGGCCAGCAGCAATTCCTGCACTGTCGGACCAGCTACGGACTATGTCTACGCTTCCAGACATTCTGTCTGAAGCTTTGAAATAAAGCTGCATTGCAAACCACATTCCCCTCAATCTGCCAGACCCGCCCTGAGTGTTCCGTTTGCCCTTCTGTCCTCTGCTACCTCCTACATCCTCGCCAAGTGTACACACCCAATGGACGACGCCTACGCAGCCCAGGTCACCACCTTCATCAACACTCACCCTATCGGTGTGGAAGCCCGGCGTGGAATAAGGGTCCTTCATGCACTGGGATGCCCTCCCACACTCAACTACCTCATTCTTGTCGTCCGCCGCATCCCGCCTGGCCCCGACGATGACGCGCACTTCTGGTTTGCGGACCGGGGCATGCTGGCCGAGATTCAGGCTCAAGGTGACGCACCCGACCACCCTCTGGATCTCAACACCGCCACCTTTGTCGAAGCACAGTTCGCGTATCAACCAACTGGCTATTACGCTCTTCTTGTAATCAACTTGGAGCAGTCTCGGTCCATCGTAACCTGGCTCCCTCAACCTGCGTCTGGACAGTAAAAACCAATGAAAGCACTTTGTCCACCCAAAAAAATTGTGTATTTAAATTGTCCAGACATCGTCTGCAATTGTGTTGGCTAGAGACGTGGACCTGGGGAGTGGTGAGAACTGACGGATACGGCCATACTGCGCAGAAAGCACCGCTTCCCATCCGAACAGCGAAGTTAAGCTGCGCCAGGCGGTGTTAGTACTGGGGTGGGCGACCACCCGGGAATCCACCGTGCCGTATCCTTTTTACCTCTTTGCACCCACAGCACTCCACTGCTCCCCCTTGCAGCACCACAGCCAGCTGCAATAGCAAAAATGCTGAAAGATCCTAAAATTGTCTCCTATTGAGGTGATCACCTCCACTCATTTGGTACTTCACCATCCCCCCCTCCTGCAGACCATTACTGGAGCCTAATGGTCATCACATTTGTGGGTGGGAAGCTGGCATGCCTTGGGTGCTGAGTTGTTGGTCTTGGACACTTCTTGTCAATCCACCTCCTCTTGGTGGTGGGATCTTGTCACCACTTCCTGGTGTGTCCTGGATCACATCCCAGGAGTGATGTTTTGAAAAAAAGAGAGCAGTAGATTTTATTGGTGAGGAGATGTTGTTGTGGTCCAATTCAGCACAATGAAATTCAGTCAGTGTGCACAACTTCAATGAATGATGTGAGGTTGATCATGAACTGGATGTGAGAGCAGCATGTTGCCACTGATTACTAAGTTACTGGAGGGAGGGTTTTAAAGAAGTTCAAAAGAGACATTAAGAGCTCACCAGCCTTAGTAAAAAAGACAAAGAAAAATGAAAATAGGATGAAAAAAGAAAAGAGAGAGAAAAAACACAAGAAATTCCATCACTTACATACATGATGCTCACACAGCTTTCTACACTATCTTCATCAGCCAAGCCAACAAGCTTGTACATCACCACCACAAGAAAATAAAAAACAACTTGCTAATGTCCCAATGCCTATTCTCCCTTCCTTTAAACAAAATCACTTTTCAAAATGACTGGACCAGTCTCATTTCAAATTAGTGCAAGTTACTGTTGAATTACCTTCAAGGGTTGAATGGGTATGGGCTTTGGGGAGTTTTATGGGAAGGTGAGCATGCTCTGAGAAATTGTGTGGCTATGTATTTGGATGGATACCAGTTCATCAGTGACATATGAGACAGATTGAGGAGTGCTTAGTAGGTTTGTGGAGCTAAGAGATGTATCAACAATTGCAGGAAGAGAATGAGCATGGACATAAATAAGGGGGAAAGAGTGTAGGCATGCGTGAAGATGTGGACTGCAAGGGGGAGCAGTGGAGTGCTGTGGGTGCAAAGAGGTAAAAAGGATACGGCACGGTGGATTCCCGGGTGGTCGCCCACCCCAGTACTAACACCGCCTGGCGCAGCTTAACTTCGCTGTTCGGATGGGAAGCGGTGCTTTCTGCGCAGTATGGCCGTATCCGTCAGTTCTCACCACTCTGCCTCCATCACATCCCCTTC
>NW_004457445.1:164309-172264 GCF_000313135.1 Acanthamoeba castellanii str. Neff
AAAGCCCGAGGAAGGACCCGTGGGCAAGATCGGCCGATGGCAGGCGCTCTCGGTCGACCACAAGCCGAACCGGCCCGACGAGAGGGAGCGGGTGGAGCACTGCGGCGGGCGCGTGACGAAGAGGACCAACGATGTGTGGCGCTTCCAGAGCGTGCTCGCCGTCTCCCGCGCGTTCGGCGATCACGGGCTCAAGGTGGGTGCCGGCGGCTCCGCACTCACTGCGAACCCGGAGATCAAGATATTCACGCGCCAGGAGAACGACAAGTTCTTCGTGTTGGCTAGGTAAACACACGCGCACACGCGCACACGCGCACACAACACCGCACGCATGAAACTCATCAACCTCCCCCTCTTTTGTAACCATCAGTGACGGCTTATGGGACGTCTACACCAACGAACAGGCCGCGAAGGTCGGCCGCAACGTTCTTCTGCAGAACCCCAAGAACCCCGCCCAAGCGGTACCGTCACTCGTCAAGCTCATCTAAGCCCTCTTTTTTTTTCTTCATGTTCATCCACTCCCCCCCGACGTCATCATCGCGACTCACGCCCTCTCTTCTCTTGTTGGTGGCGCAGGTGGCCGACGCGTTGACCAACGGCGCCTACGAAAAGGAGTCGTTGGACAACATCACCACGCTGGTCGTGCTTCTCGACGACGCAGCGGCAGCCGCGCACAACTCGCCTTCGGCTTTGACCAGCAGCACCGGCGGCGACTCGTCCGAAGGCGACGACTCGTCGTCCGCACCCAACTCGCCGCCCGTCTCCGCCCGCTCCCGCCACAGCGAACTCTGAAGGGTGACTCGTCTCTGTACATGTCGATTTATAAATGTAAATACTCCCACTCCCACCGCTTGTGCGCCGTTGGCCGACCAGCAGTTAGCCAAATGGACCAAGGTGATTCGCAACTCGGAAAGCGAAGCGGTTTATTATTAAAGTTAGCTCCGGTGGAGGAGGAAACCACATAGCCCACCGTCTGGGCCGAAAGAGAACACAAGCCACCATGCTGTTGTAGAGCCCCCGCGCTTCCCCGACGTGCCCGAGGCCTCCATTCCGACCGTGTGGGACGACACCGTGCCGCTCATCTACACCACCGCGCCCGGCGTCAAGCCCGGCCACGTGTGGCTCTTCGGCCAGGGCGTGCTCGTGAACGAGTCCGACCCACAGCCGCTGCAGTGCGTGCTGGGCGGAGTCGCGCGGCCGATGGTGCGGTCGAAGCGGTTCTGGTACACCAAATTCACCACGGCCTTCCTGTGCGAGTTGCCCTCGCCGCCGGGGCTGGTTGAGGGCGGAGCCCTGCTCACCATCCTCCACCGCGGCGCGCCGGCGCCCTCCACCGCGCGCTACCGCCCCGAGCTCTTCGTCGACAGCGTCAAGAGCGACAATGCGGACAGTGTCGACGTCGTCGGGCCACTACGCTACGGCACGTGCATGGTGACGCAGATGCGGGACATGGCCTACATGGTCGACGAGTGGGTGGCCTACCACCGCCACATCGGCATCGACCACTTCTACATCTACGACAACAACTCCACCGACCACCTCGCCGCCCTCTACGGCCACGGCCACGATGACATCGAGGTGATCCCATGGCCCTGGCGGCGGTCTCAGAACCAGGCCTACTCGCACGCGCTGGCCTTCGCCCGGTCGCGCTGCCATTGGATCTTCTTCGCCGACGTCGACTACTTCCTCCTTCCCCCTCACTTCGCCGCCCACAGTCCAAGGTACCGTCGCCCACGTGCTCGATCGTTACAAGTGCTCGGTGTCGTCGGTGGTGGAGCTGCGCTTCGAGGGCCTGCGCCCGAGCCACGACAATCTCACCACCTGCCCCGACACACCGGTGATCGAGACCTACATACACCGCAGGCCCGACAAGAACGCCTACGACCTGGGCTTCGGGCTGGTCATGTCATCGGCCGCCGACGCCCTCCACCACATCCACTTTGCCGAGCTCCAGTCCCACCGCAAGTCGGTGAAGGTGGCGCATGACGTGGCATTCGGGTACCACTTCAGCGACCGGTGCTGGCCGCAGTACTATCGGCAGAAGTGCTTCGGAAGGGGCAGCATTCGCGACTGGGACATCCCCAACGACGTCGACGAGACCCACCCGAAAAAGGAGTGGTGGGACATCGGCAAGCATGCGGTGGTGACCGACACGCGGCTGCGCGACTTCAAGCGGACACTGGTCGGCCCCGCGCCCGCGCCCGTGATCAGACGCGCGCCATTCGACTACACCTGCGGTTAAGGGAGCAGGTGTGGTTTGAAGAAATAAAAAACATCGTCGAGGACCGGTGGGTACGCGCAACAACATCGGCCTCGATCGAAGATTGCAAACAGGGGTTGGAGATCCCAAAGTAGCTGCGACTTCCGGCACCACCATTTGGCCACCGCGCATTCTCCGCGAGGGCCGAGTCGACGAGGCGATTTTCGGCCTGACCGTGGGCCACCACCGTGAAGATGGCCAGCGCGTAGGGTCGTCTGCGGGTGGTCTTGGTTGGCAACGTCACGTGTTGGAAGGTAAAGAGATCGAGAGAGAAGAGGCGGAGGAGCCGTGGGGACGTGCGAAGACGGAGGAGAGAAGAGAGGAATAATGTACTGTAGGAGTTTGACAAGTGATAACTGTACGAGGAGGGAAAAGAATACTCGAGATGATGCGTAGCCAACATCACGCCCGCAAAAAATTGTTGTTGAACAGCTTTTTTGTAATTGGCTCGGGACGTTGCAAGGAAAGCTGTAATGCACGTGGGCGTGAACGTCTGGCTTGCCGCGCGGCCAAGGATCTACATCTTTTGATTCAGACACCATGTCTCCACAGACATCCTTCGGCCCTCGCTTCCGTCTCCTCGTCCTTCTCATCGCTTCCCTCTTTGCACTCCGCTTCTCTCTCACCACTCTCTTCTCCGACCCGCCCGCCACCACCCTAGACTCCGACAACACAAAACCAACATCCGATGGTAAAGAAGAAGATGACGAACTCCCCCGGCCCCCGCGCTTCCCCGACGTGCCCGAGGCCTCCATTCCGACCGTGTGGGACGACACCGTGCCGCTCATCTACACCACCGCGCCCGGCGTCAAGCCCGGCCACGTGTGGCTCTTCGGCCAGGGCGTGCTCGTGAACGAGTCCGACCCACAGCCGCTGCAGTGCGTGCTGGGCGGAGTCGCGCGGCCGATGGTGCGGTCGAAGCGGTTCTGGTACACCAAATTCACCACGGCCTTCCTGTGCGAGTTGCCCGCGCCGCCGGGGCGGCTCGAGGCCGGAGCCCTGCTCACCATCCTCCACCGCGGCGTGCCGGTGCCCTCCACCGCGCGCTACCGCCCCGAGCTCTTCGTCGACGCTGTCGAGGCCCGGCCGCGCTACGGCACGTGCATGGTGACGCAGATGCGGGACATGGCCTACATGGTCGACGAGTGGATGGCCTACCACCGCCACATCGGCATCGACCACTTCTACATCTACGACAACAACTCCACCGACCACCTCGCCGCCCTCTACGGCCGCGGCTACGGCGACGTGGAGGTAATCCCATGGCCCTGGCGGCGGTCTCAGAACCAGGCCTACTCGCATGCGCTGGCCTTTGCCCGGTCGCGCTGCCATTGGATCTTCTTCGCCGACGTCGATTACTTCCTCCTTCCCCTCACTTCGCCGCCCACAGTCCAAGGCATCGTCGCCCATGTGCTTGGTCAGTCCAAGTGCTCGGTGTCGTCGGTGGTGGAGCTGCGCTTCGAGGGCCTGCGCCCGAGCCACGACAACCTGGTCACCTGCCCCGCCGCGCCGGTGATCGAGACCTACGTGCACCGTAACGCTGACGAGGCCCGTGCCTATGACCAAGGCTTCGGGTTGGTCATGTCATCGGCCGCCGACGCCCTCCACCACGTCCACTTTGCCGAGCTCCAGTCACCAACCCACCACAAGTCGGTGAAGGTGGCGCATGACGTGGCATTCGGGTACCACTTCAGCGACCGGTGCTGGCCACAGTACTATCGGCAGAAGTGCTTCGGAAGGGGCAGCATTCGCGACTGGGACATCCCCAACGACGTCGACGAGACCCACCCAACGCAGGAGTGGTGGGACATCGGCAAGGGGCAAGTGGTGGCCGACACGCGGTTGCGCGACTTCAAGCGGACACTGGTCGGCCCCGCGCCCGCGCCCGTGATCAGACGCGCGCCATTCGACTACACCTGCGACCCAGACCCCGTGGGTTTAAAGAAATTCCTATATCGCACCTCGTACGGTATGATATAACAACAATTTATTAGAAGTATATAGTGTCTTTGTTCTTCTGTGAATTCTGGTTGAGGTGTTTGTTTAGTCGCTATCCTCCTCGTCATCGTCATCATGGTCGTCTTCATCTTCTTCCTCCGCTTCCTTGATCCACTTGAAGAATCGCTCGCACTGGTGACACGGAAACCATGCAACATCAGAATGCGAGTGCGTGTTCGCTGCGGTGCTGTGTTATTATCGTATATTGTGTTACAAAATAGGATGATAAATAAAAAGAAAAACACAAAATAAAAAATAATGTAACATAAAAAGAGGAAGATGGACACCGGCGCAGTGTGTGAGGTGTGCGTGGACAGCGTGGCGTCGGCCAGGGCCGCAGAAGAGGGCGGTGCCGCGCGGGTGGAGCTCTGCTCAGCGCTCTTCGAAGGTGGCCTCACTCCCTCCCTCGGACTCCTCCGGTACCAAAGCCCCCCTCCAACCCCCTTCCAAGCGCGGCACTGACGTGGCATTCTGCATCCACGACCGCACACACGACCGCACACGGGGGAGTAGACAGGTGAAGAAGGCGGTGAAGCTCGACGTGTTCGTGATGGTGCGGCCGCGCGGTGGCGACTTCTGCTACACCGACGCCGAGCTCGACGTCATGAAGGACGACATCGAGGTACGTATCTCGCCACTGGCCTCTTCTCTGGGCCAAGAGAGGCTTGACTCGTCGTACGCATGTGAAGATCTTCAAGGCCGAGGGGGTGGCGGGCGTCGTGTTCGGGATCCTCAAGCCCGACGGCAGCGTGGACGTCGAACGTACGGGCGAGCTCGTGCGGCTGGCCCGCCCGCTTCAGGTACCCTGCGGCCACCAGAGCCGTACCTGCCATATGATTCAACGTGCCCATCCTGTGTGTGGTGTGTGTGGTGTGTGGTGTGTCGTATCCCGGGCAGGTCACGTTCCATCGGGCGTTCGACATGGCGAAGGACCATCTGCAAGCCGTGGAGGACATCATCTCTTTGGGTACTCGTTCACCCTCATTAAAATATTTAGTATTGTATTATTTGTTGTTGATTATACTGTGCGTACGCGCGTGACGTGTGGCAGGGGTGGAGCGGATCTTGACGTCGGGTGGCGAGTCGACGTGCCTGGAGGGCCTCGACGTGCTGGCCTCGCTCGTACAGAAGGCCGGCGACCGAGTCACCATCGTGCCCGGCGGCGGCATCACCGAACGCAACATCCAACGCATACTCAGGTTCACTTCCCCATACCACCTCACTCGAGCAAGCCGTGTGTCGTGCGGTGTGTGTGTGTGTGTGTTTGTGTGTGTGTGTGTGTGTGTGTCGTGCGGTGGGATTTCTGAACTGATCGTGAACTTGGCGGCACATCAGAGGATGCCAGGCGAAGGAGTTTCACGTGTCGGGCCGCACAACGCAGGACTCGCAGATGGTGTACCGCAACGGGAGCTGCTTCATGGGCGGGGTGCTGCGGCCGCCCGAGTTCGCCGTCTCCGTCGTCAACCCGGACCGCGTCCGCTCCTTCCTCGACCGCGCCTCTTGAGACGTCACTGGTCGTGGGACGGGGATTACCTTTCTTCGTCTGCGACTGATCGCTGCACAAGAAGACAAACACGCACACAAACGCACAACAAAGAAGAAGAAAAAGGAAAAGGAAAAGATGGCTGAAGCAAAGCAGGCGCTAGAGCACGACTATGAGCAGAAGATGGACCACTTGGCCATGCTAAATGAGTGCCTGGCGAGTCAGCCCGACGCCACCTACCCCGAGGTACCTGCCACTAGTGCAAAGCCCAAGTCGTTACCCCCCCCCCACCACCACCACCTCACGCAGCTCCAGCGCGTCCTCTTTTTCCACGCCCACTGCTATTTCGACCACTCGAGCGAAGCCAACGTCGAACTTACCCGAGCCTTCAGGTATTGCATTTGTTTAGTTATTCATTAACTAATTATCAATACCTATCATTTATCTATTTTCATTTGCATTCACGCCACGCCGTAGGGAGAACGTGATCGAGGCGCACAAGGACACGAGAGAGGTGGAGGTGCACACGCTGTACCCGCGGGCCGTGGGTCCGCACCCGACCGGCAACTTTGAGGTCCTCTTCACCCGCCGCGCCTTCGCCTCCTTCGTCTCCTGGCTCATGTGGCACAGGCACGTCTCCGCCACAAACAACAAATCGACATCGCACGACATCGCACGACACACCCTACTCACTGTCGTGCGCGCGGCTGTTGTGTGCGTGTGTGTGTGTGTGTTGCAGGCCTGTGGATGTGGTGAGCAGCATCTTGATCCTTCCGATCACGCCCAACCAGATGCCCGACCACACGGTGCGTGCGCTGTGGATCGGCGAGCGCCTGGCGCTCAAGACCGAAGTCCTCGAGCGCGCCGACAGCGCCACGCTCGCCCTGGGCCAGTCCGAGGTCGAAGCCATTCTCTCCATCGCCGCCCACTGACACAGACCTTCAGAGCTGCGAACCATCGTCGTCAGCTGGCGATCTGGGCTTGCATTGTGTTTGTTGATGAAATCAAGGCAAACAGTTCACATGGCCCTTTCCATCTGGGCCAGTCGTCGGCTCACCACGCTGATCGTTTGCTCCACCTGCGTTGCCTCCACCTAGGGCCAAGAAGAGATCGTGTGCGTGCGGTGTGTGTGTGGTTTGTGCGGTGGTGAGTGCCAAAGATGGTGTTGGGTGCGGGCGAACAAGGGAGGAGCAGTGGTACGAGGATAAAGTCGGTGCTGAAGGTGGATAGGTAGTAGATGCTGATGCCCTCCTGTGCCAAAATGTCGGCCAGCAGACTCACCACGCCCATGTCCGCTACGATGACGTGAGCCACTGAGGTGAGACACAACACGCGCCGCATACACGGTACTCATACCACCACCAGCCACCAGCCACCACCAACCACCACGACGGGAGAGTACGTACTGAAGCCAAGAGAGCCGAAATCGACTTGGACCGACTTCCACTGGGACGAGTGGACGGCGAGCACGTCTTCCGGGAAGTCGGCCATGAGCTCGTCGTCCAGAATGAGAGACAGCTCGTCGCCGGAAACGGTGAAGGAGAAGAATGGCGTTTTGCTGACATCAACATGTGGAGTGAGCAATGGGCACGAAAAAAAAGAAAAAAAAAGAAAAAAACACCACCGTCAGCCGTTGGTACCTTAAGAAAGCCTTCAGGAGCTGGTGTGTGCAGCTGGGAATGCTCTGTTGTGAGCCAAACAAAGAACAAGTACCATTGTGTGAGCGACATAACACACAACACAAAATAATCGAAATAATAAATGAAATATAAATAAATAAAAAGATGGCGGACGTACGCTGGTGGCCATGCAGGCGAGGGAGAGATGCTTGGGGAGAGGCGAGAGGAGCATCTGTTTGGAGACTGACGATCCGGGCGGGGACACCGGGTGTCGACCGCTTTCGCCGCGGGTGGGCGGAGTGGGCTTCTGCTTGGCCCCCGAATTGAAGTCGGCCAGCGTCTTCTTGAGCAGAGTGAGCGCCCTGTCCAGCTTCGCCTCGTCTACCTAGGGGTAAAACACATCAACGCCAGCCAAGCAACACGTGGTGTCAATCGGCGATGGTGCGATCATGACAGGGCCGAGGGTGAAAAAAGGAGGGGAAGAGACATACGAGCAGCAAATCGGTGTTGAAGGTGCTGAAGTAGATGACATTGATGCCCTCCTGCGTGATGCCGCCCGACAGCAGGCTCACGTAACCAGTCATGTCTGAAGCATTGC
>NW_004457445.1:172562-177185 GCF_000313135.1 Acanthamoeba castellanii str. Neff
CATACCGCTGTGGATAGAAGGCTCGCTGCAGGAGGACCTTGAGGCACACATCGGAATCGTCCCGCTGGATGCTGGCCAGCCGCAATCGCTGGGGCAAGGTGGAGATGGACTCGGGCGACAAGAGCGAGGTAATGCTGCCCATCATGGACGGCGAAGAGGGCGAAGAGATGAAGGAGGTGGTGGAGAGGAACGACGTGGCAGCGCCCGCCAAGTTTCCCGGCGAAGATGGAGAGGAGGAGACATTTGTAGTGGGTCGCCAATCGAAGACTGATGAAGAGAAAGAAGAGGAAATCGGCACAGACGCAGTCGAAGCCGTGGAAGGCCCCGTTCTAGGCTTCGGTATGTCCATCTTCTTTAGATGCAAATTAGCAATACCGCCAGCAGGTTTGCTGAGTGTTGGCTGCTGGCGGACATTGGTGGAATTCTGAGCTTGAATGCAGGCGCCCCCTTGTGGGCAACAGTCATTACCACCAACCACCCATATCCCTGGGTGGTCCTCATGGCAATGTATATGAGTGGGTGGTAGCTAGAATGGCTTTGGGTGCTTGGACCTGGCTGGGTAGTTGCTTGCTCATGCTGAATTTGAGCACTGGAGGAGGTCAATCAGGATGGTGCACATGCATGAGCCCCTCTTTCCACGTCTGGTGGGATAGCCATCCCTCCAAGTGTCCCCCTATCCTATGCCCCTGTCCACCAGCTCTCTGGCCACATTGTCAAGCTCCACAAATGGGGCAAAATCACACTGGGCTAGACCATGGGGTGTGTCACCAGCCAGGAACCAGAGAGGGAGGTGCACCACATATGCTTTGCCTTTAGTGGCATGGTCATGGATCAGTTGCTGGACATCCTGACCTGTGGCTGTGGTAATGTTTCTGCCATGTGGGCATTCATTTGTGAGTGAGTGCACAGTGGTACCCCTGAGTCCTGTATTACATGAACCACATTTTTGGCTCTTGTGTTCAGCCTGGCAGGCCAGCTTGTTGAGGTGGGGCTTACTGGTGCAGATTTCTAGCAGGGGGACAGCCAGCACCAGATCTCCTGGCCCACAGCACCAATACAAATAATGCCTGGTGTCACTAACTGGTAACATCCCATATTGGGCTTTATGTAAAAAGTTGGACATGCAGACAGTTGGCAAGGGGGTCTTATCAAGTGCCACATGTGTGGTGCCTCAGTCAATGGCCTGGTCACAGAGGACAGCCCCACAGGCTGGTTTGAGGCTCATGCAGCCCTCCCAAGTGGAGGCTGCCTTTTTCACAGCCCTACATCAGATATTGCCATCCACCATCCAACCCTGGCTGGGTCGCCCTTAGCAGCAGCTGTGGAGGCTTTCTGGGTGATGTGGCTGTATATGTGTTGAAAGTAGACTCCTCTTTTTTGTTTAGTGTACTCTGACAGGTGGTGGTGTATCCAGTTGAGAATCCACAGCCACCTTAGTCTGTTGCATTCCCACAATTTTGGAGGGCCAGGCTGTGATGGTATTGATACCAGCTTTAGAATGTGTGGCAACACAGACATTGACCCCTGGGGCATAAACAGTGCCTCCTCAATGGCATGCAGCTCAGCAACCATGGACACTGGCACCACAGGGACATTGTATGAATGCCCTGTTTCTTTTGGACCCAGGTCCAAAATAGATTCCTGTGGCCATTGATCCATTGGTCCCCCAGTCCAAGTTGGCATTTATCAAGACGCCCATGTGGACTTGATGGGGTTTACTTCTAGCCCAGCCCACATGCCAAAGGTGACCAATTTATCAAATGCAGTTTTGATTCATGCAGCACTACCAATGAGTGTTATTTTGTCACAATAGCTGGCAACCAGGATGCACACCCCATTACAGAAGGCATAGCCTGTGTCTGGCCCATCAATCCAGCTCAAGACAGGGTTGATGGCCAGGATGAAGAGGAGGGGTGACAGTGTGTGCCCTTGCCAGACCCCACATTCCACTGGGATGAGTCCACTGATATTGTGGTTGAGATAGATGGGGTGATAGTTGGCAGGATTGTCTGGAGCCCCATCCTTGGGCAGGAGTATAATGTGGGCAGCTTTCCACTCTGTGGGTATAGCCTCATGGAGAGCTAGGATGTCATTCATACCCTCCTGAAGCATCTTGTGCTTCAAATGGGTTTGCCTTGAGCATGGCAGCATCTATGCTGTTGGTACTGGGTGCTCTGTTTTTGTAGAATACCTGGCTGGTGCTGGCATTCAAGCCCAATCTGGAGTGGGAAGGAATGTCATGATGAGGTCTAGGTTGGCGCCATTGGGCGCTTCTAGCCCCTGATGCATGCCTGTGTACTTACACTTAATTAATTTCGTCCAGCAGAAATCTACCTTGGTGGGGTGTACTGTTGTGAAGCTGTCAAGCAGGCCACCCTTGTCAGAAAGGAGATGCATGAGTGCATGGCACTCCTTATATCAATTGGGGTGTCCACAGTCTATTGGGGACCAGGCAGCATTAAAGTCCCCCCAAATGATGACACCCCATCTGTGCTGTTGGCACTCCATGATGGCCAGGAGGACACTCTTATTGATCCACTTGCTTACCTTGGTGCGGCCTCCTAAATGTGGTGTCAATTAACATGAACAGAGTTCATAGTCACCTGTACTACATTGATTGCCTTATGTCTAAAAATAACTGGCACATTGCCCTTAACAAGAGATGGGACTTGAACTTAATAATGTGCAAGACACAGGCCTCATAGTCACTGCCCAGTTCAACACCCAGTCTGGAGCTAGCCAGCAGGGTGGGGTTTTATGTGAATGAATCTGGGTAGGGGCAGAGGGGTTGGGGTGGTTGATGTATAATGAGGGCACAGTGGCACTATGGGGTGTGATAACTGAGGGAGGCGTTCCACCAAGGGGTTTTGTGTGGTTGGGGAGGGGCAGGGGGGACTGACTTGGAGATGGTGGGGGTAAAGGACTCATAATTTCTCACACACCAGGCATCTCACTAGCTCAGAGACCTGAGGGGTCAGAGGAGAGGGGAACTCCATGGGGCACAGGGTTGGGGGTACTTGAGGCTTGCTGCAGAAGGATGCAAGATGTGAATGCAAAAACAAAGTAATCTTGGGTCCAAATAGGCAGCAGAGCACCATTATTATTGCAGGTTTGAAGAAAACTAATGGCAGGGGTTAATAGGATGGGGTGGGTCAGTCAGCCCATAAGGCAATTGGGAGGGTGGAGGAAGTGTTATGTTGACAGGGTAGGGGCTGGGCAAGCAGATAATGACTGCTCATAGTCAGGGGTGAAAAGATGAAGAGGATATAGGGCAAGGGGAAAAAACTGCTGGGGATGGGTCCCACAGCAAGCAGTTTACAGCTGCTCATAGTTGAATATAACAACAGGGTAGGTGTACCATATAGGGCTAGTAGCATGTTGGCCTCTTGCATCCTCTCCATCTTTCAATTTGTTGTTTATTTAAATAACGCACCGAATTACATTCCGATCATACCAGGCAGCACGGAGCAATTTGCGAGAGTGCTTGTTGCCTCCTTGATTAAAAATAGTTTTTATAATTGAGGTGGCCATCAAGAGACCTCACCCATCAACAGCAAGAGTGGCCTGGGCGTCGTGGTTGCCTCGAAATCACAAAGATAGATATAAACAAAATGAACAAAACACGAGAATTGGCCATCTTCGAGTACGTCCTCATCGTGCAGGTCAATCCATGTACGCTCCCTGCCTTTTTTTCCCCAATATCCCTTCATTCCCCTCTTTCCCTTCTATCTCGCCCCCCTCCCCACAGTACCGCTTTTCGTTTTGCTGCAGCGAGACCACCCCAAACAAACAGCAGTAATAATTATCTTTATTATTACTGCTAATAATAATGTACAATATCATGATATTCCCACCACGCCGTGGCAGTATTGCTTGCCGTTGCTCAGCGTTCACCCCGGCGCCCGCCTCACCTGTGCCATACTTACTTTCCATCACGAAAACTTTACAGCGACGGGGCAGCCGTTCATCGCCTATCGGTACCCGCCGTCGACAGACCAGGGGGCAAAGGACTCCATCTCCGGCCCCATCATGCGATTCTGCTTCCCCGAGCTCGAACTCTCCGACCAGAGCAAGAAGAAGGACAAGAAGAAGAAACTGCTCGGGTATCTTTTCCCGATCCCATTTCTCCTGCGTTCATGTGTGCGCGTGCGGTGGTGCGTGTGGTTAGCACAGTTTACTCACAGTTGAATTCGGTTGCGGCACGCGCTCCAGGGGAATGGGTGTACAGCAGAGCGAGACGTTCTCGTTCGTGTTGACGGACTCGGACGGCTCCCGCAAATTCGGCTACTGCCGACGCATGCGCGTGCCCAATCCCGATAAGCCAAGTGACACCATCATCGAATGTCATTGCATGCTCAGTCTCTGGTACCCACACGCACACGGACACACACGCGCGCGCACGCACACGCAGTTGACTGATCTGTTGTCGGTTCGGGATGCGGGCCAGCACTTCGTTTACGCTCTTCCGGCGCATATTGGACATCGTCGAGGAGCGGCGGAAGGCGTCGACCAAGCCCAAGCCCACCGCTGTGTTCTCCTTCCTGCAGTCGGTGCTGGCCAACAAGTTCCCGGACCCGGGCGAGACCATCACCGTGCGCACCTTCGCGGCGGGCGGCGGCGCCG
>NW_004457445.1:178991-180049 GCF_000313135.1 Acanthamoeba castellanii str. Neff
ACGACGATAATAACGCCAGGTGCGCAGGTGTATTTAGTGGATTTGGATAAGGGGACCTTCATCATCAGCCCCGGGTTCCCGAGCGTTCTACCCGCACACGAGTTACGAACGCTCGAGATGAGCCTCGAGTCCATTGTGGCTTCCGGAAAGAGTACGTGGAAGCCCTGGTTTCATGAGGCCACACACACGACGCGACGCGACAACACACACACACACACACACACCGATGATAACTTATTGTAACAACTCACGGGACGGACCGGTCTTTCTTGGTGGTGCGCAGAGGGACGAGCGTTCGACCTGGACGTGGCGGCGGCGTTCCTGGACTTCTTCCAGAGCATCCTGTCGGGCTACGCCCAGTTCATGCGGAACAACAAGCTCAACGTGCAGGCCTTCCGCGATGCCCAGCCGCCGGCCATCAAGTCATTCCTCGACCAGTTCGAGGCCTCTCAGATGTGGTTCAGCTTCATCATGGAACGGTACCGGCTCGCACGCACACGCACACAACACGCGACGCGGCTGCTTACTGACGGGCGCTGGAATGAATCATAGGGAGACGATGTCCGAGAAGGGCACGCTGCGGAACTGCGTGCTGCTGAAGGCCCAGACGCACACGCCGGTGGCGCACAACCAGATGGAGCAGCAGCCGGCCGTGTTCGAGGTCTGCTGCAAGTGCGGCTGCGACGTTGAGGGCGACACGCAGGATAAGGACGGTCGCCCCATCTGCATGGCATGCCTCGAGGCCAAGGACCGCAAGGGCCTCGGCATGGGCGGCTGGTTCAAGAATTTGCGCGGTACGCACACACGACACGACACACGGTTCTTCGAAGCTCACAGCCGAGAGCGGGTACTTCGGAGCAGGTGAGGCCGCGGACGAGAGCAAGGCACTGAAGTCCAAGGTGGGCAACGTGAGCAAGCGATTCGGCAAGAGCAAGGAGAAGCCCAGCAGCAGCAGCAGCGAGTCACAGCAGCCCTCGCCCGCAACCACGCCGAGCAATGGCGCGTCGGCGCCGCCCTCGCTCACACGCGGCTCGCCCGGGTCCGCGTCGGCGCCTCGA
>NW_004457444.1:0-10604 GCF_000313135.1 Acanthamoeba castellanii str. Neff
GGCGCGCTCGAGCAGGATGACGCGCTTGAGCTTGGAGGGCTTGGTCGGCTTGGGCGTCTCGCGCTCCTTCCCGCGGAATGCTATGTGCCGCTGGTTGCTCGCCCAATTCGTGTTCTGCTGCCGCTGCTGCTGCTGCTGCGGATGGTGGTGGTGCTTGGCCTTGCGCGGCGCTCCTCCCGCTCCCTTCGACCTCGTCGTAGCCGTCGTGGCCGTCGTGGCCGTCGTGGTCGTGACCGCTGTGGCCGCCTTGCCGGATTTGGGCGGAGCTGGCGATGCGTAATAACTTCGTATAGCATACATTATACGAAGTTATACGGCGCGAACCTGTGAGACAAGCGGTCCAGTCGCGGCCGCAGCAGACCTGGAGGACGCGCTTGTGCAGCAGCGCTTCGTGCCGTAAGCGCTGCGGATGCGACTGCGTGGCGATTCGGGGAAGAGGTGAGCGGTTTCACTAGTGGTGTCGGCCGTCAGCGCCTGGCGCGCAGTAGCTGCGCTGCTGCGAATGGCTGAGTGGTGGGCGGTGGCCTATACCACGTATTGGTCCTCGAGCTCGAACTCTGATTCTGGGTCGAGCCCCAGCTGCCCAACGTGGCCGCTGCCCCACACGTAGATGTCCGAGACGTCTGCAGGCGCGGGAGACGGGCGCTCTGTTGGCTGAGGTGCGCTCCTACGATTGCACAACACGCAATGGACGCAGCGCCAGGAGAAGGAGAAGACCAAGGCGCGATGCCCGGGCGTACCTGACACAGCGACGTTGTGCTGGGCAGCAAACCCGGAGTAGACGGCAGCGATGCTTGCATCGGCAAGACACTCTGCTCCAGCGATAAAAGTCCTTGTAAATGCCTTTATTTATTTATAATTTATTTTAATTATTTAATTATTTATAACTTGGATGCTAAAAGATCTCGCACTGCCATAATATACTTCAATAGTTGTGTTTGTTGGTGGGTGGGAGTTACCAGAAATGGGTGGGGAAAACAGCCTTGGCGACCAGGTCCAGACCTGCGTTTTGTCCATCTAGGCCCGAGGATCGAGACTGCAGCGAGGCGGTGCTCCGTCAGGTGCAACTTTGGGCAACCACGGGAAAAAAGAAAAAGAAAAAGAAAAAGATCACGCGCGCACCTGGGGCAGACAGAGAAAAAAGAATGGGAAAAAGAAAGATTAACAAAAAGTGAATAAAACAAAGGCGTACACGAACCTGGATGAGCGTGGTGCGGCTGGGCACTAACAGCAAGGCCGAAGAGACAAAGGATTTGGAACAGCGCATAGCACGCATCTCCAAACTCACCGTGCGGCAGCGCATCGCATGGGACCGCAAGTACAGAGCCATCTCGCCATCTTTCCAAATCATTCAGCTTCACCAGAAAATCATCCTACCCCACCTCACTGGCCACCAACAACAGGTTGGATTGCAGAGCTTACCGCCGCATATCGGCTCTGCCCCCCTCTTTCTTTCGCATCAAGGGCCTCCACACTCTCGTACGACTCATACACACCCCCGACACACCCACATGGCACACACGACGCAAATGACGGCACAACCTCTTACCACTGTCAGTGGTGTGGAGCGCAGCTTATACCGCGCAATGAGCTGACCGTCATCCCACCGGCCATTCGCCACCTCTCCACGCTGGCCTATCTCGACGTCTCAAACAACAGGTTACCGCCTACCGACGACCCTTCTTCTTTGCTTCGCTCTGTTCTTACCTCCTTTGCTTGTGGTGCTGCTTGCGTGTGGCGTGACTGCGACTGCGACTGTGATGTGGCACAGTCTCACAGAACTGCCGCACGAGCTGGGCGAGCTTCCGCTGCAGTTTTTGAACATCTCCTACAACAAACTCACCTGGCTGCCGGCCTCCATCATGGAGAGACACCCCAGTACGTAGTGCACCTGTTATTCACCCTCTCATCTCTATTTGCAGTGCGTGTGCCACTCCTCGGCCGCCGCACACTAAGCCGCACGCACGCACGCACGCACGCACGCACGCACGCACGCACGCACGCACGCACGCACGCACACGTTAGACCTGAGTCTTGAGGCGATGTGCAATCCGTGGCAGCGCGATGGCGATCCCGTCGTGCGGGTCAAGCGCCCGCGCATGTCCACCCTCTTCGAGCTGTGTTGTAACGCCCTGGCCGCCAACGAGCCCCTCTTCCACAGCGTCACCAGTGCGCTTCCACACGACACGTGACACGACACGACCCGTACCACCGCACACGCACACCCGCCATTGCTGATATCTTTGTCTCTCTCATAGCTGCGCCGGACTATGGGGCGCTGGTGCCGCTGCACATCAGGGACTACCTGGTGGGCGCCAGCCCGTCGACCGGCAATCCACCCCACGACGACGACGGCGATGATGGTGGCGACGGCGATGCGGAAGTGGGCGCAGACGACGAGAAGACGGGAGGGCGTGGACGCAAGGCTTGCTCCCACTGCGGGAAGGTGTTCTATGGGAAGGCACCCATCGTGCGCGCCTACCCGCGCACCCTACGGACCGCCAGGTACGCCGGCGCCCACTCAACACACCTAGCACCTCCCCACTGACCGCACACACATGCACACGCACCACCGCACACGCACGCACACTACACACATGACACCTCGCGCGCTTCAGATACGGCGAGAACGTGCGGCTCGTGGGAATGTACTGTTCGCTCACCTGCGGCCGTGTGCGCAATGTGAACGGCGCCATCATTCCCTTTGCCTAGCGGTGAACACAGCTGCTGCTGTGTGGTCCGCGCCCATGTAAATAAAAATGTGTTTAAACCACATGCTTGTGTGCTGCGTTTTGTCACAAGCTCGATCTGGCCTTCTCGCCGATAGCTCTCTGCCAGAGTTTGCAGCAAAAACCCCGAAAACAAAAAGGCAAAGCTGCTCAGTTGGTGATGTTGCTCAACCGCCAGGCTTTCGTGTCGGGCGCGGTGGTCTTCGCTTTCGTTCTTTGTTGTTGTTTCGTCGCGGCCGAGGGCAACGACTTCACCCTCTTCAAGATCGAAGAGGCCACCACACGCGGTACCCCCCCCATATACTGTATTTTATTATTTTTTATATTTTTATTTTTATTTACCAGAATGTATTTTGTGATTGGTCCGCGACTCAATGACGCGCCAACCGCACGCAGACGCCGTGTGCAGCGATGGGTCGGCCGCGGGCTACTACTTCCGGCCGGGGTCGGGGTCGGGCCAGCAGGTCTGGCACTTCCACCTCATGGGCGGTACATGCCACAACTGCGGTCTGGTGTGTTTTATGTCCGAACGACTTATCTTTCTTTCTTTCTTTCGTTTTATGTCCGAACGACCGAACCAGGGTTCTGGTGCTGGGACGCGGAGTCGTGCGCCGAGCGGCAGAAGCGGGCGCCGTACCTGATCTCCCTCGCCGGGTACAAGGAGCAGTGGTCCGGTCCCGTGGGCATCTTCGCCCAGAACGAGACCACCAACCCGCTCTTCCACAACGTCAACCACGTCTACGTCCTGTAAGTCGACTTACTTTTGCAGCAGAGTAGAGTGCCGCAACAGCTTTGACTTTGGCTGACTCTTTGACTTTTTGACCCGTCGGCCGGTGCAGGTATTGCTCGAGCGATGCGTGGAGCGGCGACGCGTCAAAGACCCAATCCAACATCTTTCACTTCCGGGGCAAGAAGATCGTCAAGGTTTGCTTACACGCACGCGCACACAACCGCACACACGCACACGCGACACGACACGACACGACACGACACGCGCGCGCAAACTGTTCACAGAAGCTAAAGTGGAGTGGGGAACGATCAGGCTGTGCTCGAGGACGTGTACAAGTACCGTGGCCTGCGCGAGTCGAGCGATCAGCGCCAAATTCTCTTCTCCGGATGCTCGGCCGGCGGTGTCGGCGTCGTCGGTAACCTACCTGCTCCCGGCACCTGCCGCGTCATCACCACCACCTACTCACCACACACGACACGCACACGACACACGACACACGACACACGACACACACGACACACGACACACGACACACGACACACACGACACACGCACATGACACACGACACGCACACGTGTTTGCCGACCAAAAGTGAACGCCAACTTTGTGCAAGCGACGCTGCGCGACCTGCTCAAGAACAATGCCACGCGCGTGCTCAGCCTGGCTGATGCGGGCATCATGTTCGACTATCCGCTCTATCCCGTACGCCAGCATCCTCGCATGCGCGCGCGCACACACGACACACACGACACGACACGTTTGCGTGTGTGTGATGGTGGCTGATGGCCGCGAACAATCGTGTGTGTACGTGCAGGAGCACCTGCCGTTGGACCACGTCTTCGACACGACCATCATTCCGGCTCTGGAACAGTTCACCAAGGGTTTCCCCCTGTGGAACGGCCAACTCGACAGCTCCTGCACGGCCGCCTACCCCAAGCAGGTGCGGGCCACACCATACCGCCGCCTCCGCCTCGCACATGCACACACCGCACACACCGCACACATGCGGTACATGACTCGTCGTTGTAACACCGGCAATGCGTCGTCGTGGTGGCTGTACAGCCGGAGAAGTGCTATTTTGGCCAGTACGCGTACTCGTTCATCGACACTCCTATGCTGGTCAACCAGCAGCAGTACGACGCCTGGCAGCTCGACTGGTACATTCCACTTGGTCTCTTCTTTGCCGCTCTATGCGCGTGCCCGTGTGCGTGTGCGTGTGCGTGTGCGTGTGCGGCTTTTGCGTGCGCTGCCTTCGTCGTTGACGGAGGCCACCGCCATCTACAGGAACATCGGCTACGTGCCGGCGCAGTACAACAGCAGCATGGAGACCTACGCCAACAACTACCGGTACTGCGCAGCTCAACTGCAAACAAAACTTGAAGCTCTGTGTTTACACTGGCATTGGGGGGGCTGCAGGCTGAACACGGTGGAGGTGCTGGCCGTCATGACCAAGAAGCAGCACACCATCTTCTCGTACGCGCCCCCACCACGGCCACGTCAGCACAAGATCTTATCTTTCGTTCATTCGTTCATTCGTTCATTGCTGATCACGTGACCACACGGTGGGGCCAACAGGGGCATGTGCTTCAGCCACTGCAGCACGGATAACAACAACTGGGCCAACCTGCGCCTGAGCGATGACACGGACACCTCCCTGGCAGCTGTGTTTGGTTCGTGCCAATGCCCCTCCTCCTCCTGCGATGTTTCTCTTTGGCTGACCACACCCGACACACTGACAGGACCGTGGTGGGAAGCCCAGGGAACAGCGGCGCCCCAGTTCTACTTTGACCACTGTGGCAGCTTCAATTGCAGTATTGGCTGCCCTGCCCCTGAGTTCTGATGCAACTCTCATTTTTTTAATTTATTTATTTTTAAATAATAAAATAACCGGAGTAAAAAGGCTGGCGTTGCCACGTCACCAACAAGCTGCAGGCTTCATGGGAGTGAGTGAAGGTGGCGGGAGGCCCATGTGACTAGTCCTCGCCAAAGAGTGACACGCTTTCGTCGTACCACCACGTCTTCACCGTTCCATCGTCACCACAGCTGTGGTACCACAGACACAGAGACACACACGCACGCGCACAAGTCAGCGGAACGCAGGGAACGCCTGCAGGCGTCATCCTCGCTCACGAGGTACCTGGCGAGGAGGGACTGGTGGGGATTCCAGGTGGTCGTGTAGACAGTGCCCGTGTGGCCCTTGAGCGTCTGCAGGAGATCGCCCGTCATGATGTCCCATATGTAGATCATCTCATCCTGCAGCACGACACGACACGACACGACACGCACACGCACACGCGCGCGTGAGCAGAGGAGCGAGGGTGCGGCGAAAAGAACAGAAAACGCACCTCAGACGCGCCGACGATGAGGGACTCGTTGGGGCCGAAGGAGGCGCGAAGGAAATTCTTGGACGTGTTCTGGTGGCCCTTGAACCTCCTGATGGGTCGCGCCTGCAGCCGCCAAAAGAAATTGAGGAACTCGGCCGAGCGTGTGCGTGTGCGTGTGTGCGTGTGCGCGTGCGCGTGCGGTGTGTGCGGTGGTGGTGGAAGAGCGGCGGTACCGTGCGCACGTCCCACAGGCGGTTGGAGTTGTCCTTGGACGAAGTCAGCAGCAGCGACCCGTTGTGGCTCATCGCGACCGACGTCACCTCTCTGCCAAGCCCACAGTGAGCATCATAACACGACACGACACGACACGCACACGACACGCACACGGCGCGAGTGGAACACGGACCCGAGGTAGGTGCTGTAGGTTTTGATGCAGAGGCCGGAGGTGATGTCCCAGAACTTGACGGTGTTGTCCTTGGAGCCGGAGATGATGAGGTTGCCGTAGGGGTTGAAGATGACGTGCGACACCGACGCGCTGTGGCCGCTGAACTTCTTCATCAGCTGGCCCGTGCGCACGTCCCACAGGTTGACCGCCCTGTCGTAGCCGCCCGTCGCGATGTGGTTCTTCGCAAAGAGAAACGGTCAATACACGACACGACACGCGACACGCGACACGCGACACGCGTACCTCGCCCGGGTGGAAGTGAACGGTGTACACGTCGCCTTCGTGACCCTTAAACGTCTTGGTGCTGACCACGGCTTGCCGACCGAGATCCCACAACTGCCAGCGCGCACGCACACAACGTTGATAACAGCACGAGCGTCGATTGTGTGCGTGTGCGTGCGTGTCGTGCCATGCGTGTCGTGTCGTGTCGTGTCGTGTGTGTGTCGAAGGCAGGAGAGGGAGGAAGTGGTACCATGGCGGTGGCGTCACCCGACGCGGAGGCCAGGAACAGGCCGGAGGGAGCCGAGGAGACGTCCCACACGCGGGAGGTGTGACCGTGGAGGGTGTGCAGACATGACCCCGTCTCCGCCTCCCAGATTTTGATCGTGCCATCACTGCACCCATTTTCTTTTAGAAAAATAACAATAATGCATAATAATAATAATAATAACATAAAAAATGAGAAAAATAATAATAACATAAAAAATGAGAAGTGGAGGTGGGCCGAACCTGGAGCCGGAGGCGAGGGTCAAGCCCTCCTCGCCCACGAACTCGACGCACTTGACATTGGCCGCGTGGCCGGTGAGGGTGTTCTTCAGCGCGTTGGGCAGCAGGAACGGGCTGTAGTCTTCCAAGAGCCTGGGGTGCGGCATTATTAAAAGAGTCAGGCCAGCCGTCGTGTGCGGTAGTGCGTGTGCGTGTGCGTGTGCGTGTGCGTGTGCAAGAATGGGGAGTTGCACGTACGTGTTGATCTTGGGCGCGACCTTGGGGTGGTAGCGCGTAAACTCCATCTGATAGGCCACGGCCTGGCGGAGCAAGTGCAGCATGCGGTTGGGTGGCAAATCCACGGTGTGCCCTCCCTAGTAGTAGTTGTCGTCGCCGTCATCGTTGAGTAGCTCACCTCATCGTGTGGCACGGGTGGTCGGTGTGTGTGTGTGTGGCGCTGCGCACTGTGTGCGGGCGAGTCGCGTACCTGGCCCAAACGGCGGATTTCCAAATGGAACATGGCCTCGAACTGCTCCACCACGTGCTCCCTGTGAACAAGCAGCCCGAGCGTTAATCGAGCTTGCACATGAAGAAGAGCGAAGAAGAACGAAGAAGAAGAATGCCCGGCCGTGGCTTGCACGGGCGTGGTTTGGGGGGGGGGAGTGCGCAGCGCACCTGGAGTTGCCCTTGGCGCCGTCCCAGTTCTTGAAGGAGGGGGCGTCCTGGATGTTCTTGCAGGTCAGCAGGAAGCACAGGTCCTTGAACTCCTCGGGGCTGCCGGCGTATCGCTCCAGCGGCTTCAGTCGCTTGGTCAAGTGTGTAAAGGCCTGTCGCCGCACGCATCGTTGGAGAGCAAATTAATGCGTGCGGTGGTGCGTGTGCGTGTGCGGTGGTGCGTGTGCGTGTGCGGTGATGCGTGTGCGTGTGCGGTGATGCGTGTGCGTGCGGTGGTGCGTGTGCGGTGGTGCGTGTGCGGTGGTGCGTGTGCGTGTGCGTGTGCGTGTGCGTGTGCGGTGGTGGGTGTGAAGAGGTGGTCGTCGGTACTCGCTGGTACTCCTGCTTTTCCAGCAGCTCGAGATACTGTTGCTTGTAGACCGCGTACATGAACGCCTTTTGGTTTTTGAACATGTTCTTGGTGAGCAGCTTCTCCACCTCATTCCAATCCCCCTCTGTCCAAGTGTGTGTGAGCACATCATGAAGAAGAAGATGATGAAGATGACGATGATGATGATCAGAAGAGGCGGAAGAAAGACGAGGTATACCGAGGATGGCCTTGCGCATGGCCTTGAGCTGTACGCGCTGCTCGAGCTCTTCGTAGATCTTCACGTTGGCCTCGTCCTGGGTCGTCATCGCCGACGACGTGTACCCGCTGTCCTGCAGATACTGCACGATCATGCTGATGATGTCCTGGACGCGATTGACGACAGTGGTGCGTGGTGAGAGCACTGAGACGGCACGGCAGGCACGGCACGGCACGGCACGGCACGACACGACACGACACGACACGACACGACACGACACGACCAGCGAACACGACACGACCAACGACACGACCAACGACACGACACGACCAGCGAACACGACACGACCAACGACACGACCAACGACACGACACGATGTGCACCTCGCGTATCTTGGGGTCGGTGGGGTCGAATATTTCGTCCTCGCGGAGGATGCGCTTCTTCTGGAGGCCGACGTGCTCGCAGTTGGCCAGCCGCTTGCTCACGCTCTGCAGCACCTCCTTGTTGCGCAGCTCGCCGCTGCCCCCGCCACTGTTTGCCAACGGCTTGCTCTCCTGTCCCCCCCCCCCGGTGCAAACCCACCACAAGAAATTGGCAGAAGTAAGCCTTGGGCACACAAAATGGGCCGATGGGATGGATGATCTTGGGTGAATTTGGGAGATGGGCAGTTGGGAGATGCGCAAAACAAAAAAAACAAATTTGATTCATAAAAGCAAAATATGTTCGAACCATTGTTGCAGCTTGAAGACGGAGCAGTATCTTCAGATGTGCCTGTGGATGAGCACACGACTTAAAATAAATACAAAGAGTTTTATTTTATTTTATTTTATTGCATTTCTTTTTGTCAAGATTTACAAAAACCTGTCCTTTTACGATTGGAAGATGATGAAGGAGGAGGCCTGGTTCGATGGCTCGGCTGGCGGCGATGTGGCCATAGATATTGATGGAAACAGTGGGCTTCACGAACGAGGGTCTGGGGCGAGAGGCGCCAGGGCTTCATCATCTTCGACATCGTCAGCACAGCCGAATGCATTCGAAGGGTTGCAGGACAAGATCGTGTACGAGGTGGCTGGTCGTATGTTCCAGCAGGCACAGACTCAGGCTGGGGGGTACATGAACCTCTACGCAAACCTCGAACTCATCAAGCCCTACTTCGATGTCGAGCTATCGACGGTCCTGCGGCGGATCAAACTGTCATTCGTCCCAAGGCAGTCCAGCGAGCTCCTCACATCGGGCGCACCCGATCTCTATGGCCCCACCATGTTGGTCTTCACACTTGTGGCCATCCTGCTTCTCGGGATGAAGCTCAGCCACAAGACAGTGGAAGAGGGCACCCTCATGGGTTCAGCTTTCGGCCTCTGCTTTTCGTACGCGCCCCATCCCTAACCCTCTCCTTCTTCTTCCACTTGGCCCCGCATCTTTCCCAATTAATTAATTACTTTCAATTCCTCTTTTATCTCATCTGCCCTCCTCACCATCTCGATCTGCACATAGGTACTGGGTGATGGGTTCGCTCGGGATGCGCTTCGCGGCCTACCTCTGCGGCATGCCTCTCTCCCTACTCGAAGCCCTCTCGCTGTCGGGATACGGCCTGGGCGGGTACTGCCTCGGCCTCGTCGTCCACTACTTGCTCCACCCCATCTCGCCCGCCCTCTCCACCGTCGCGCTCCTCGTCGCCGGCGGCATGTCGGCCGCGACGCTGGCCTGCGTCTTCTGGGCCGACCTGCGCCAGCGCAACCAGAGCAAGGCCGCCATCACGGCCGGCTGCGTGGGCGCGATCCACTTTCTCTTCCTCCTCTACATCCGCTTCTTCTACGCCTCCCTCTACGACGCCGCTGCCGCCGCCTTCTGAACTCGACGAGATGAAGGTGATGGACAAAAGTAGAAGAAGAAAAAGATGAAGGCGATGATGATGAATGGAGGGTTCATAGTGAGCACGTAGGGTGGCGCGCGGGGATGTAAAGAACAGAAGAAAGGGACTTGTTTACAACAATGACTTTGATCAAGCTCACCACACTTTCGTGTCATCATCTCCATCATCATCTTCTTGCGTGTGCTTGATCGAACATCATCGTCGAAGCGGTGGTGGTCGTCGTCGTCGCCGTCTAGAACTTGAACTCCTTGTACTTCTTCTTGTCCTTGGCGTCCTTCTTGGCCTTCTTCTTGGTGTGTTCGGCCAGGAGGTCGCTCATGTCCTCCCGCTCGGGCTGGCCGGCGGCCTTGACCGTGGCCTCGTACTTCTCCTTGAGCATGTCGTCGGTGAGGTTCTCGAGCTCGGCCGGGTTGAGCGTGATGGCCACCTCCTTCGTCTTCTGGCTCTTGATGAGGTTGACGGCCTCGCCCTTGGCCGGCTTGCCAGCCGCGGCCTTGTCTTCGCTGCCGATCACGTACGTGTGCGCCGAGCCGAACGCGGCGTTGCCGACCTTGGT
>NW_004457443.1:0-152 GCF_000313135.1 Acanthamoeba castellanii str. Neff
GAGTCTCAACACGCGTGTAAGCAAAAAAGCTTCTGGTGCGTACCTCGAGGTTGAAGTTGTCCCACTTGCCGAAGATGTTGGTGGGAACGACCGACGTGAAGTTGCAGCCGTACTCTTCGTGGTAGGCCCTGTGAGTGGAGCGCAAGGTGGTG
>NW_004457443.1:3487-3813 GCF_000313135.1 Acanthamoeba castellanii str. Neff
TGCGCGAGGAATCGGGCGACCATGGGCGGGCGTCGCTTACTCTTTGGGTTCACGCCGAAGCCGACGGGCTCCTCGGCGGCCATCGGGAAGCCTCCCTGCTCCTGAAGCTTGGCCAGCGCGTCCAAGGCTGCCTGTTGGTGGCGTGGAGTGTTTCAAAGACAGAGAGCCGGTTTGTACACAGTCCAGCAGGAACGTTCGATGGGTGTTGGTTGGCCGTACGAGCTTTTCGGCGTCCTTCTTCTTGGCGGCCACACCGCGCCCCACTATGCCGCGCCCGTCGTCGATCTTGCTGATGTCGAGCGACACGAAGAATCCCTGACGGCCCG
>NW_004457443.1:8092-9019 GCF_000313135.1 Acanthamoeba castellanii str. Neff
CAACAACGCCACGCTGTCTGAGAAGGCCATGACTTCCAAGGTTTGTGACCCGCCACGGCCATTCGTCCAATGTATGCTGACAACAAGGTGTGGTTTTTATTGAACCAACCAACAGTTCCCCGACTCTCTTAACTTCGCGATCTACGGCCACTACGAAGAAGACGTCAGGCCCACGTTCAGCGGGAGGCCGCACGAGACCCCCGCGTGTGGTCTACACGAAGAGGAGCACACTAGCATGTCGTGTCTGTGGGGCTGCAGAGCGGCGCACCGGCGCGTGCGGTGCTGCCACCGTGTGTTCAAGTTCCAGGAGACGTGCCATGTCTTCGTCGGGCGCTTCGTGGGCCACCAGCACGACGGCATCGAGGGCGTGTCCCTGTCCAAGTGGACGCCGTGCCACCAGGTCGCGCTGCGTCTGCAGCACGAAGGCAGACTCTCGAAGCTCTCCTACGACGGCGAGCATTACCGAGGCATGGTCGACCTCTGCCTTTGACCAAAGGCCAAGAGAAGAATGTTGTACATACGAACGCAAAATAGAAAGAAATGGTGAATATTCTGAAATAACCATTAATTATTCTTTTTTTCATAATTTTTCCAAGGATTTGAAGGATGGAGGACGATGCACGCGATGATGAAGTTGAGGAGGGCGGAGTGAGCAAGGCAGAGCAGCGCAAGCTCAAAGCTGCCACGCACTTTCATGTGGCCAAGATTTGCGAGGAGGAAGGTACCTTGTCCCCTCTTTCACATCTTGCAAAAGATTCTCACCTCGAGCACAGGACAGCACTTGGGGATGAGCGTGAGCCGGCAAGTGGCAGCCGCCATCAATGAGCTGCTCTTCGGCTTTGCCAGTACTCGCCCACCTTCCTTGTAGCTGACCGCACGCACGACTCACTACTTCGATCGCAGAGTCAGTGGGCGGAGACGTGGAGA
>NW_004457443.1:11110-11895 GCF_000313135.1 Acanthamoeba castellanii str. Neff
TTCTGTCGACAGTAGATTCGTTCTTTGCCTGCGTTTCAAAAATAGAGCATTTTCGACAAGGAGCGCAGAGCAAGAAGCCACGACGTAGAGCAGCTGGACGTAGAGAGAGAGAGAGAGATGGAAACTCACCAGTTCAAGGCTCGCCCGGGTCCCATGTTCGTGGCTCTCACCAACGGACCATCTGAAGAGGTACGCTCGCTCACCGCAGAAAGTGCGAGTAGAGACTCACGTGCAGACCGTACGGCCAGTACGGTCAGGTGGCGCCAGCGAAGAGCAGCAATGGAACCGCAGGTTCATCCCCCTTTGCTTCCTTCGGTGCCCCTTTCAAGGTGCCTTCGCGTAGAATCCTCTACGAGCCCGAGGAAGCAGCGAGTAGTGCGGCTCAGCTCGGCGGCAAGCTCTCGTCCTTTGCGTTACCATTGCGAGCATCGCCAGCACCGAATTTCTCTTCGAGCGACCACAAGGACCATGGTACCGATACTCTTCCACTGCCCTCCAAGCGGCACAAGACTTCGGGCATCGGAGCGCTCCAAGACCAGAATCCCTCGTTCGGCAAGCCGCCCACTGGGACGGCTACCTCCTATGCTGCCGCATCGAAGGCTTCAACCTTTAGCCTAGGTGAAGTACCTCAGCCCCGCACCCAGTTCGACAAGTCAGTGGACAGCCAAGCAGTCCTCGGAAAGCGGCAGCGTGAAGCAGAAATCGCAGTAAGGTACAAACCCGGTACTGCATCTCAGATTTCGCTTCGGTTTGACTCTGTTTTCCTTTGCAGCTCTCGTGAGGAT
>NW_004457443.1:13835-15001 GCF_000313135.1 Acanthamoeba castellanii str. Neff
GGGAGAGCTAAAGCGAAAACGAAAGCGGTGCGTACCCAGAGGGACCCGAGTTCGATGCCGCCGGTGCCGGCGCGAAGGTAGATGGGCGGCATCTGTTCGGCGCACGATTTGACGTAGACGCCCTCACTCTTCTCCACCCTATGCGGCCGCGCCTTCACCACCGGATGCGTTCGCTCGCTAGTCGTCGTCGTAAGAAGAACGAAAAAGAACGAAAAGCGAATAAAAGAACGAAGAAACGGGCGAGCGAAGTGCGTACTAGTTGTGGTCGTGTCCATGTACCACCAGGTCTACGCCGTGCTTGTTGAAGAGCGGTTCGAGCTCGTGTCGCAGGTGCAGTATGCTGCCCTGCGACACGCTCGAGCTGTACATGTTTCTGTGCACCAGGGCCACCAGCCACCACGCCGAGTTCCTGCAGATCGAGAACACACGGAGCTCGCCTTGATGAGCGCCAGGCTCTGAAGAGGGAGGAGTAGAACCGACATACCATTCCTTCTCGGTCTCGTCGTCGGCCGGTGGCGCTTCTGTGGATCCTGGGGCCTTGCGCCCTCGCCTGTGGGTGCTTCGCATCCAAGCGTTCCTCGCCCGATTGAACTCGGTCAAATGAGCGTCTGTGTGACGAACATGGTGAGAAAGCCAACTAAAAGGAAAACGAAACAACGGCACGAAATGGAAGTCAAACCTGTTTGCGTAGGGTCCCGTCAGGCCTGGTGCACGTGTCGTATAGCGTTGTGTGTTGTTGTGTGTCATGGCGTGTGGCTTACTTGTAGGTCTCGTGGTTGCCGGGGACGGCCATGTAGGGCTTGAACGCCGCGAGAGGCTCCACCATGCGAAACCACATGTCCCACGCCATCTGCTTGTCCGCCGCGTAGAGCTCGCTGTCCACCGTCCACTGGCCACCTTTGAATCACACGCGTTCAAAATACACACTATCAGTTTTCCGTGTGTGCCGTGTGTGCCGTGCGTGTGCGGCGTGCGTGTGCCGTATGCAGTCACCTTTCTGCAGAGAGTAGGCAAAGTCGCCGACGTGGACGACGGCGTCGATGGAGTGATCGTCGCGGATGCGGTTGATCACCTGCCGGCCGTTGTGCGAGATGCCGTTGTCCCCGAACACGGCCAGAGTCGCCAGCACGTCGGCGGGGGCCGCGACCAGGGGGGCCTCCTNTACC
>NW_004457443.1:15152-16125 GCF_000313135.1 Acanthamoeba castellanii str. Neff
GAGGAGGAGGAGGAGGAGAGCAGGAAGGGCGGCAGCGGCGGGGAGGTGAAGTGGAACTCCTCGCTCCATTCGTCGCTTAGCAAGTTGCCCACTCGGTAGTAGTACCGCGTGGAGGGCCTGCGTGTGCGCACACACCACACGACACACACGACGCACACGACGCACCGTTAGGGGGGAGAGATAGAGAGAGAAGGGTGTGCGATGAGCGCTAAGTCGTACCGTAGGTCGGGGAGGAGGGCATCGTGTATGAGGCCTCTCCACCCGCCCTGCGAGTAGGTGTGAGTGGACGCGGAGACGCCGAAGGAGTAGGTGTTCGTCGCCAAGCCATACCTGCCAACCGCACACACGACACACACACGACACACGACACGCGCACACACAACACACGACACGCGCACACACGACACACGACACGACACAGGTTAGATTGTGATGAGGCAAGCAGCAAGAAAGGTGTGGGCGTACTGGACGGCGGCTCCGGAGTCGGTCGGCGCCCCGTTGCCACTGCCCGCCGAGGAGGGATCGGCGTCGGCCAGGTGGTCGACCCAAGTGACTCCTATCTGCGGAGATGCACCCACACGAACTGCACCACCGGACGGAGTAAGGCCAGCCGCACACGACACACGACACACATACGGCACACACACGACACACGACACACGACACACGACACACACGGCCTGACGAAAGTGGTCGTACCTCGCCTTCCCTTCTCGATGGCGTCAATGTAGGCCTCTGCGTTGTTGTGGATGGACAGGTGCACCTGCTGGAACTGCTTGCGCAGGGCCTGTGGGTCGTCTTCGATATTCCTCTGCGCACATCGACAAACGTCATCATCAGCTCATTCTTGGGGGCTCATCGATTGGGATTGAAAATCAATGCAATGAGGAGGCCGAGCTGCTACCTCGCTCTCTGGAGGGTAGGGTGGAGGCTCGATGGTCGAGGCCTCGGGAGATGAAGAGTCCGAGGACGG
>NW_004457443.1:17012-18356 GCF_000313135.1 Acanthamoeba castellanii str. Neff
GGCGATCGCGATGGCGCGCAACGGCGGCATCGGCATCATTCATCGCTACCTGTCCGTGACGAGCAGGCACACACTCAACCCACTCAAGCTCCCATTGGAAGCAAATAGACCACGCCCAAACCGGTCTTTGGTACACATTTATATATAACTTGCTTTTTAATATTTTAAATGGTTCTCGTGGACAGGCTAAGGAAGTGGAGAAGGTCAAGCGCGCGGAGGGCTACGTCATCGACACCCCTACTGCATCGGTACGCGCTGCACGGCGAGGGATTGTCTCACAATGCGCGCCCGCGGCCGCAACGTACGTTGGTCGGTGGCGCAAACGCTAAAAAGCTCTCTGGCGGGTGTGGCTCTGTGCACAGATCCGTCGGCGACGTACAAGGACTTGGATGAGAAGATGGAGGAGGCCGGCGTGTCCTCCATTCTCGTGGTGCAGGAGGGCAAGCTGATGGGCGTGGTGACCAGGCGCGACGTCGCCCTCATCGATGACCCCAACGAACCAGTTTCGAAGGTTGACACCACGACACACGCGACACACGGCACACTACACGATCTCTGTGGTGCTAAACACCTCCGGGGGGGGGGTTAGATCATGACGCCGCGCAAGGAGCTGATTGTGGGTCGCCCCGGCATCGGCTTCGAGGAGGCCCGAGACATCGTCCAAGCAAACAGGTATCTATATGGGGCGTATGATGGTGGTCTTTGTCGTGGTCGCGAAAGATTGCTATTTGGTGGTGATGGTGATGGTGATGATGGCGATGATGATGACCACATGTCCTTCTTGAATCGGGCAGGATCAAGATTTTGCCTCTCGTGGACGAGGAGAACAGGCTCAAGGGCCTGGTGACGTCGAAGGACATACTTAACCAGATGCGCCGTCCCTTTGCGTCGCTCGACAAGCGCGGCCAGCTGCTCGTCGGCGCCGCGGTGGGCGTCAAGGAGGGCTTCCTGCAGCGCGCGGAGCGCTTGATCAAGTCCGGCGCCAACGCTCTGGTCATCGACATTGCCCACGGCCACAGGTCTCTCTTTACTCAACTCCCCCAACGTATTATTAGTATTTATTTATTTATTATTTTTGTTTGTTATTAAGACTGGCGTCTTTGGTGCTGCAGTGATTTGGCGATCGACGCGCTGGTGGCGCTGAAGAAGCACTTCCCCACGATGGACGTCATTGCAGGCAACGTGGCCACGGCCGAGGTATTCATACCAATCAGTACTCAAATTTTTTGCATTCTTCTTGTCCATCCTCAGTGCACCTCTTCTTGTTCATCCAGGGGACGCGTGACCTAATTGATGCGGGAGCCGATGGTATCAAGGTCGGCGTCGGGCCTGGTTCCATGTACG
>NW_004457443.1:18616-20492 GCF_000313135.1 Acanthamoeba castellanii str. Neff
CATCGCGGACGGTGGCGTCAAGACCAGCGGTGACATCACCAAGGCTATCGCCGGCGGTGCCTCCACCGTCATGCTCGGAAGGTACTCCAAGCCGTGCGCGCTGAGTTGGTTGTAAGTCTGCGCGCCACTCACCGTTTTCTCCTCTACACACAACACACACGGCACACAGTTCTCTGGCGGGCACAGACGAATCGCCCGGACAGACGCTCATCAAAGGCGGCAAGAAGGTGCGTGCGGCACCAGCCCGACCCCGTGCGGCTGCAACTCAGCTACCTAACGCTCCGCCACTCGCGCAGGTCAAAATCATCCGCGGCATGGCCGGGTACGGCGCCAACTTGAGCAACAAGGAGCGCCAGCAGCTGAAGGACGACGTCTTCGAGATCGTGCCCGAGGGCGTGGAGGGCGTGGTCCCCTACCGGTACGTGGCCACCACTTTGATGTCTTTTTCCTTATTTTTTAATTCTAATTGTTTCCTTTATATTTATATGTTTTTTTATATATTTGTATCCTATATATTCCTGGTTGGAGCTTGTTGCCCAGCATACGCTCTTTGGACAAAAACGTTTTTATATCTCCTGTGACCTTCGATTTGATTGGTGGATTTGACTGGTAAGGTCATTAAAAGGGCGTCCAATGGGCAGATTTAAACCCAAATAAGGAAATATAGTGTCACCCACACATGTCAAATCGAGTGCCCTTTCGACAAAGACAAGGCCGCGCCTCGCGGGCCGCCTCACGCTGCCTACGTCTCACTCTCTCATCACTCCCCAGAGGCGCCGTTTCGGGCATCATACGCCAGCTCGTGGGCGGTTTGTGCAGCGGGGTGTCCTACTGCGGCGCGCACGACATCGAGGGCATGCAGGCCAACGCCGAGTTCATCCGCATCACGCCGGCGGGCAGGAAGGAGAGCGGCAGCCACGACATCTCAGAGATCTAGACCTATGCCACCGTGGCCAAGCTCGATCGGAGTGTTGGACGCTGTGGCCACAGCGTCTCTTCTGTCAATTCGAAATGATGTGGTAACATTGCCTTTCTGGGACCAAGAAAACGACCGCTTTTCGTTGGCTCTCCCAACTACTCACGTGTGCCGATGCCACGCGTTGGGACAAAACACAACACTGTGTTCTGGGCACCGAATGAACCACAAAAACCCTGAACACCATCATCACCCTTCGGCCTAGGCCTTCATGAGCGCCTCTCCCTGATCTCCCACCCGTGCGAGTCCCCGCCCAGTCGACAGAAATCATTTCGAACAGGCGCCGAGAAGAGGTAAGGCGCCTGCCGATTGGCAGCTCTGCGTGTTTTCCATAGAGGCCGGGAAAAGGAAAGAAGAAGCCGGGTGGTGGAGCCAAGTCAGTTTCTTCAAAATTTCCGCACGACGGTCCCGCGTACGAGCGCGACCTGATGCAACCTCGGCGCCGGCGTGTTGTTGCGTGTCTGCGTTGGTTTGCCGTCGTTGCCGCGAAGCTGTTGAAGCGGCAAGCAATAGGACTGAAGAAGAAGTGACACGCTTCACCGGCCTTTGCCGTTTCAAGCTCGTTTGTGGCATCCACTTCCGTCCGCGCAGGCCTACACCCAAACCCGCGGGACCACCACCCGTCAGCAGGCCCGACCGTTGGACACGCCAAACGACCAACGATTCCCGTTCCCTTCTTCGTTCTCTCTGCCACCCTTCGTCTGTGTCGCTGGAGCTCAAACCAACCTTGGCCAAGGCGGAACGCTCTTCCGACGGTGACAGCGTCGTGCAGGGTCGAGTTGCATACAGATAGACAAGAAGACGAACGGCACGCCATGGAGGAAGAGCGAAGCGCGGCAGCGGCAATCCACAGCCTAGGCGCACCCACAACCACAACAACACATCATCCCCAACTCCACC
>NW_004457442.1:0-1243 GCF_000313135.1 Acanthamoeba castellanii str. Neff
CCTAACCCTAACCCTAACCCTAACCCTAACCCTAACCCTAACCCTAACCCTAACCCTAACCCTAACCCTAACCCTAACCCTAACCCTAACCCTAACCCTAACCCTAACCCTAACCCTAACCCTAACCCTAACCCTAACCCTAACCCTAACCCTAACCCTAACCCTAACCCTAACCCTAACCCTAACCCTAACCCTAACCCTAACCCTAACCCTAACCCTAACCCTAACCCTAACCCTAACCCTAACCCTAACCCTAACCCTAACCCTAACCCTAACCCTAACCCCTAACCCTAACCCTAACCCTAACCCTAACCCTAACCCCTAACCCTAACCCTAACCCTAACCCTAACCCTAACCCTAACCCTAACCCTAACCCTAACCCTAACCCTAACCCTAACCCTAACCCTAACCCTAACCCTAACCCTAACCCTAACCCTAACCCTAACCCTAACCCTAACCCTAACCCTAACCCTAACCCTAACCCTAACCCTAACCCTAACCCTAACCCTAACCCTAACCCTAAACCCTAACCCTAAACCCTAACCCTAACCCTAACCCTAAACCCTAACCACCTCAACCAAGCGCACCACAAAGGTCCGCAACATGAGTGTCAGGCGCTTCAAGCCCAACTCAGCCAACTGAGAGGGGGCCAAGAAGAAAAACACACCAATGGTCAAGCTGCTCACCCACTTCCCCCTGCCCAAGAACACACAGTGGACATGCAGCCAGTCAGTGCGCCAGCCCAACAGCCACAAGGCTGGCTACACTGACATCATCTTCATGGCGCCCAGGTCATGTGGCCAGTGCAGCATGCAGCAGGCACTCAAGGTGGTGCACAACACCATTATGCAGTGCAAGCCCGCACCTGCCCAGTGCAACAAGCTCAAACTCACCTACAAGGAGGCGTGGTTACTCATGCCCTGGTTCCTCACACTGTACAACGTGCACAAGCAATTCATCAAGCACAAGGGCTAGGAGTGTGAGTACAACTTTGGTGGGGCTACCTGGACACACTGCTTGTGACCATACTGGATGACAAGCTGCAGCAGGCTTGCACCTTCTGCAAGGGTGGTGCCATGCCTCCACTTGATGGTATCAGCAGCAGCAACCTGCTGGTTGTCAACATCATTGACACCACTCCAGCCCCAAGACCAAAGAGGAGAGCTATGAGGTGCTGCTCCATGTCCACAGCTCCATTGTGCAGTTGGCCACCAGAGTCAGCATCCATCACAAACCACATGGG
>NW_004457442.1:1944-125011 GCF_000313135.1 Acanthamoeba castellanii str. Neff
CATTGACACCACTGCTTGGCCTCTGAACACTTGATGCATTGGTTGTGTGAGCAAAGAAGGCACATGAAGTTGGACTTGCTGCCTTGCCTGCATGATCATCTGATCCCACACTGCAGCATTGCAGGCACCAGAGGAGGAGGTGCCACCATCACTGTGGGCATGGCCATCCCAAAGGACTCAAGCATTGCCCTTCTGTTGTCATCACAGCATTTCTGGGCGGCCTCAATGAGATTCTGGAGATCCTCATTCATGCACTTCAGGCGTTCAGCTTGCATGATCTCAGCAGTCCTGTCCATGAGCTGCTTGAAGTCATTGTGGAGACCACGCAGCACCACCAACCACTGCTCAAGCTCATCAATCTCAGTGCTGATCTCACTGTAGGGACCCACAAGTGTGACATTGGCCAACTTGAGGGCCTTGCAGTCAATGGTTGGGGTGGCTCCCTCCATTTCCCACATGTCATGGGAGAGGGTGGGGATATCAGCATTGTTGATCTTGTTGATGGACACAAACAGGTCAGAATCAGCCAACATCTTGAGCAGCTTGTCCCACACTTCAGCCAAGAGATCACATGGCTTCAGCATGTTAAGCTTGATGACAAGATCAACAGAGGACAGGAGGTCCTTCAGCTTGTTGATCAAGAGATTCACTTTCTTGGCACGCAACAGCCTGGTCCACTTGGCAGCAGGCTTCTCATTCTCACCCTCATCCCCATCCCTGTCCTTGTCCTTGTCCTCATATCAGTGTTCCTCCACCTCATCATCCTTGCCACCAGAGAGGGTGTCATAACTGCCTTGGACATGCCTCAGGCCATTGGGGGACTGCTCAGGAGCAGAGCAGGACGTGGAACAGGTGACAATCAGCAATGTCAATGCTGGATTCTTGGGCATAATCTTGGACAATTGCTGCTGCTTCTCCTTCTCCTCCACCACTCACTTGCGCTTGAGTTCAGACACATTTCCACTCACCATGGCAGTGCTGCGCCTCAAAGAGCTCAGGGTGATGCTGTTGGTGCAGACAGACATGGACAGGTAGAGTGGGGGGGGGCTGTTGGTTGTGGCTGAAGTTGGCAGTGCTGAGAAAAAATAAGTGACCAGCGCCCGCCAAGTGAAGTCACTTGGGGTTTTCATTTGGCAGCCAATGATCTTTCAGTGACACCAGCAGCTGCCATCACTGGCAGCTTGAAAAAGGTTGCCATTCTTTGTGTGTGGCATTATGCTCACACACACCATGGAAAAGGAGAACCACAGTCACTATTGTTACCACTACTATCTGCCTGTTGTGGTGAACAAAATCAACACTGAAACTGGCAATGAGTTGCTGCCTGTGCCAAATCAACTACACAAAGATAGGGAACTGGCCAATCTTGTGGACAAAATGATCCAACGCAGCATGATGCTGTACTGCATTGCACCCTACTTTGTCAATTGCCACTGCTACACATACAAGCTCAACAGCACATACTACTACTACTCAGCAGCAATCCAACAGGGCAATGACACCAAAGATAGTCTGGAACTAGGTGAGGATGATGTCTGGTTCAAGTGCATCATTGATCAGCTCAACTGACCTTTCAACTGCAAATGTACCCATCATCTCAATGAGAGCAGCAAAAATCACAAGCCAATCATGCCACTCACCCTCAATCCCAAAGCCTACATCCAGTGCCAAGTCTGCAAGAAGTGGTCCCACCAGTCATGCATTGATCCCATGTCACTGAACACCACTGATCAACAGGGATGGGTATGCAGGCGAAGCCAGCATTGCCATCACATGCAATCTTCAGTGCCACCGCCGCCACAACCACCCAAATTGCACTCAGCAATCAGGAAATGACCCCTGCGCATCAGGAAGCAGATCAGCATGGCCAAGGCTATGGCATCAAGCTATGCCACCACCACAATCAAATGGAGGCTGGATGCGTGTCCAGCCAACGATCTGAAGCACCAGAAGACCGCTTCATGAAAAAAATTGCCCTCATTTAATGAAAACCTGTTGACCAAAAGAAGTGCCCTGGCAGTGGGTGCATGGTTGGGGGGTGGGAAAATTTGAGCAACCCGCGCCTTGGTGCATAAAGCATGGGTCGCACTAGATTACAATAACACAATCACCATGGATGACACCCTGCAACACGCTGTGAGCATGATCACACTTGAGCTGCACTGGCTCAAGGATAGCTGTGATGAGGTGCGCGCGCATGCATTGCAGGTGTGAAGTTATTTTCAAGCCATCCTGGCGCCCAACCCCCTATTGGGGCTCACCAACACCACAACGTGTGAATGTTTTTTTCATCAGGCGCTGACCATCCACTGAAGCCATGCCCCCACAGAGCCTGATCATGGCCCTTGTCAATGTGTCTCTCCAATATCTAGACTTGGACGCACCGCTGATTGACACATCAGAATCTCCAATTCAACACCACCACAAAAAGCGCACCGCCCAAGAGTTTTCCCCCAGCAGCGACATTGACATTGACAGGGAGGGCGATGACGCTGATTTCAATCCTGACTCGGCAACCTGCGACAAGAAGCGACAACGCCAAAGATGGCATTGACCATCATCTGACAGGCCCAAGTGAACATGACACACTGCTCATGTGTGCGCCTGTTGAACACACCGGATCATGCACAAGCACTGCAATCATGACGCCGAGTGTGCCCGCGATGCCGAGGCGCTCTGTCATTGCGGGTGTGATTGATGTGAATAAATAAATAATGTCGCTTTGGTGCTCTTGAAACATATGCAAATGATATGATGGGTGCCATGCAATCCAACAACGAGATCAACACTGCCATCAACAGCATGATCGCCGAGATCAACAGCACGACCCAGCACTGCCAGACCAAGAGCAGCCAGGGCCAGCAGATCAACGTGGACACCGTGTGTGGCCCCAATGTGAGCAAGATTGACATCAGCCACAACAACTTCAACATCCAGGGCACCTTCGACGTGCAGTGTGTGCAGTCGTCGCACAACAGCAATGCTGCTGACCAGAACATCAAGAACATGATGAAGCAGCTGGCCAAGTCGCTCGAGGGCTCGCTCGGCATTGGGTACGTGAGCGCCAACAACGTGCAGCAGCTCACCGAGGACATCGCCGCCACCATCAACAACTCCACCATCAATGACTGCATTGTGGACTTGGCCATGAACCAGGGGATCTATGTCAAGCTGGACAGTGGCAAGTGCCCCATGGACAGCGACATCAAGATCACGTACAACAACTTCAATGAGCTGTCCACAGACATGACCAGCTGCATGCAGATGGTGGCCAACAGCAACACCGCCATGCAGACGCTGCGCAACATCATTGACCAGAAGGCGACGGCGACCGTTGAGGGCATCCTCAGCCCGCTCCTGATCATCATCCTGGTGATCCTGCTCATTGTGGGCGGTATTATGTTTGGCGGCACCAAGATGCTCACCAGCCTGGCCTTCATTGCGCTCCTGCTTGTGCTGCTCATCGTCTACGGCGTCATTGCGTGGTTGAAGAAGTGGTTCCCTTTTAATGGTTAAATAGATTGCGCACACAGACAACTCAGGATCGGCCAACGTCCCTGTGGGCCATAACCAAATCATCATCCATGAGCCTCCTCCAAGTTCTACACTGGTGCACACGCGTTTGGCATGGAACAGCTGGCAAGACATGGGTGATGAGTTCTTCAGGAAGGTCATCCATTGTGGATTGGGATCAATCCACATAAAACACTGCTCATTCTTTTTTACTTGATTGTCATGAGGTGAACAAACAATACATCCTCTTCAACCAGAGTGTAGTGGCCAGGGGTTGTTTCCTTGAGGTTGTGACACTGGCAGCTGCCCTGAAACCAAGCCACATTGGTCCCACACCTGCCACAGATTGGATACTTGATGTTGCCAGTGGCGAGCTTGATGGGGAGGAGCTTGATCATGGATCCCATTTGTTGGTCATAGAGGGTGAACTGGTGCTGGCGCCTGGGTTGACGCACCCTGAAAAAGCTGACGGCATGTTGTGCCTCATCGCAGTGGAAAATGGCTTTCTGTTGTTTTGTGTTTGTTTCCCAAGCATGGACTATGAATACCAAGGCCTGAAACGCGTGCAGGAATGGCTTGATTGTTGGATCTGTGCCAGGATCTCCGACAGCGCACACAGACGCATGTGCAAATGGCGCTGAAAGTTGCTTTGGGGCAGATCTTGCTGTGTTTGTTTGGATGATGATGTGCAGCTGGTCAGCTATAGCAACAATTGCCAATGCACGCTCCCATTGGTGTGTTGGGATTGTGCGCCAAAGACTGAGAGCTGCCCAATATGTCAACTGAGTGTGGGATCCGTGAGTGGTGGATGGCATACTCAGATGTGTTCAGTGTTGTTGCCATCAGCGAAGAGGAGGAGGCCAGCGGTGCATATGGTGGCATCATTCTCAATGACTACATGAACTACCTTGAGGATCTGGACAATGACATGTGCCTATGCGATCTGGACAGTGATCCAAGCTGTGAATCATGTGAACGCTGGTGGAAGCGGCGTTGCGCGATCCTGGTGTCCTACATCCGCTGCTCACTTGGCAAACAATAAAAAAGGGCGCCCGGCGTGCCATTCGAGCATTGCACAATGGAGCACAACACACTGACACTTGAGCTTGATGTTGGTGGGATCTGATACACAATGACCAGGGCCATGCTGGGCGATCTCTTTGAGCATCTGTCTGTGACGAAGCAGCCACATGGTTGGTTCTTCATTGATCGTGATGGCAAGCTCTTTTGCTATGTGCTCCAGTTCCTCTGTGATGGCGACATCCGGGACATGATCGCGGGCATGAAAGTGACCGATATCATGGGCCTCAAGAGGGAGGCCTTCTTCTTTGATCTCGGATCGCTCAAGGAACAGATCTCCGAAGTTGAATCGGCGATCGTGTGACCCATTGTGGTCTGGCTCCATCAGCAATGGAACGCCACCAGCCATGGCTACCATTGGGCCATCAATTCACAATCCAGCCATCTCTTTGATGGGTTGCAGGAGCTCAGGGCCTGTGGCTCCAGTGACTGGCTGATGGCAATTGGTATTGTGGTTGTTGCGTTTGCGACACGAGGATACAAAGTTGTCAGCAGCCAACACAACAGCACATCAAGAGAGAGTGAATCGCATGAACTCATCTTTTGACCCCAAAAGACCCACTGCAGCCGCACTGATTCACCGCTCACACGTCACCTTCAGGCAAACAAATAAATGACAATGGATGGGTGTGTCCATTGTGTGCCTCTCTCAGCTCCAACAGATCCTCGGCCTCCTTGCACAACCGCCCTGGATAATCCATGCTGAGGAAAAACCAGAGGGATTCACAGATGATGTCATATCTGTGAGCCACACATCTCACATCGCTGGCCATTTTGTTTTCAGTGGTGATCTCCCTTTCAATGGTGCGTCCAAGCATCTCCAGCAGCACTTGGGCTCAGGCGATCAAGGGGGAACCCAAACAATCGTTGTAGCGCAAGATTTGAAACATGAAGCAACTCGTCCCACACGACAACTCCCTGGTGCTCAAGATGGAGCTGAAGGCGTGCTTGATTGCCACTTCCTCTTGTGTGGTGAGTGTGTCCATTGTTTTGTTTTGTTTTGGTTTTTGGCTCTCTTTGTTTGGCGTTGATCCAACAGATCTGATGAAACTCGCCATCGCCCATCGCAAGGTGGAGACAATCGCCAATCACCATGGCGTCGCCCTCAGCCACTCCATGCCATGCATACTGCACACCCTCAAAGAGCGGCAGGAGGCTGGTAAAGTGGACGCCATCACAGATCCAATCCATCCACAGCGATCCGTCGTCGTCATCGTTGTGCATCAAACGCCACACACGCGCAAGCTTGGCTGCATCACCATCGTTGTGGGCGGTGTTATCAATATGAACGTCAGTGACGTGGATGTACCCACCAGCAAGGAAGGCCTGATGGAGGTACTCCACGTGCTCATCTGATCGGTGGGACATCAAAAGGAGACAAAGAAGACCTTGACAATAGTGTCATGGGGCCGTTTCAGTTTGGACATGATCCTGTTGCGCGTCGCCATCGCTGCGCCCACAACAATGTCTTCCACTTTATACATGTGAGGTCACTTGGGGGTTGTAATATTGTCTTTCACTTTTGTTTTTAGTTCTCACATTTCAAGCAGACATGGGCCAGTGGATGCAAGCAATCCACAACCAGGTGTTTGGTGTCGCCCCGCCAATCCCAGAGAGCGGGAAAAGCCTGCTCTACATCTGGGAAAGTGCACCTGACTTCACCATTGTCTACGTCATACTGGATGTGTGCATCTCCACCGAAGAGCGCAAGCTTCTGAGCGATTGCCATGGCCTGATGTTTGATGAAGATAATGAGGATCATCCACAAGTCGCCAAACTACAGGATCTGCTCTATGGCGAAGAGTTGAGGTGGCAAGAGTTTGCCCATGGGTTCACCACTTGTGGGGTCCTTTTGGGTCACTTCATGGGCATCTACCACGTCTCTGATCGCTTGGCCTAACGACGCGCCACGCCACGAAATAAACGTTTGTGCTGTATCGCCCACAACCATGCTCCCACTGGCCAAGATCGCGTCCACCATCCTCGGGCTCGTCATCTTGTTCGCCTTGGTGTATGTGGGCACGCAGATGGCCAAGAAGAAGGGCCAGTCCAAGATCTATGTCACAATGAACAACAAGGTGCCGGTGTGCGACATGGCGGATTGCGATGTCATCCCAAGTTTGCACAAATCATCACCAAAGGGATGCAAAACACAATGCAAAGAGGCCAACAAATGCAAGGCCTACATGTTTCACACGAGGAACGCCAATTCCCCATCGCCCAACTGCTGGATCAAGACCGCCAAGGGCAAGATGCGGCTTGTAGACCAACCGGGCATGAATACTTTGCTGGTGGTCGTTGAGGCATAAATGCAAAAGGCATGAGTGAACGTTGGATCTTTGTGTGGATGGAGTACATGCCACTGCTTGGCGTTGGGTGCTATGACGCTGTCTTTCAGGTTGTGTCTGGTGGCTTCATGATCTCTAGTGAGGCCAGGGACATGATTGTTGATGAGTGTGGATATGAGGATTTTGGCAGATTCAATGGCTTTGATCACACTGCTGTGTGTTGTGGGCGGCGCTATGAACTGACTGTGATCATCAGATCATCAGCACCATCTGGTGGGATCCTGCACTGAGGTGTTGGCTATGTCATCTTCAGTGAGCACTGAGGTGGTGGTGTGTTGAGAATCTGGTGAGTCTTGTGTGGGCACATATGCAACCACCACCATCATGCCATTGTGTGAGACCATCACCATTGCCTCTGTTGTTGTGCTCTTCATTGTGCTTGCGCTTGGTGGCATCTACTACTACTGGTCAACGTGCAAGCCCACCTATGTCAAGTACGCTGGCCAGAATCTGACCTGTGATCTGAGCCCCAACTGCGATGTGGTGATCGGATCAGCCGAGGCCACCGTCGACGCCTGCCAGGCCCGGTGCGATTCCACTTCGGGGTGCGAGGGCTTCCTCTTCCAGCGCACCGGCGCCGGATCCGGCAACAACTGCTGGCTCAAGAAGTTTGCCGACTACCCGCCCAAGATGACCCCGTGGGCATTGGCCGATTTCTACCTCAACTCCAAGGAGAAGCAATGAATAAACGTGATCGCAAGTGGCAACAGCAGCAAGACAAGCGCAAAGTCGCCCAACGCGACAATCCGATTGCGAAGCCGAAACCGCCCACCAAGGACGACATGATTGTGAATCCGACACGGCTCCATCCCGCCTGTCCCATCGTGGAGCCATGCCCTGTAATCGCCTTCAAGTATCCCGTGACCCAGCTGGTGTACTTTGACGGTGGAACGGGGCGGGCGCTGTTCGGATCGAGCATGATCGATCGATGCACGGGCGAGCGAGTGGCATGGCATCAATGCCCGGATGACTTCACCGCCGAACACAAAGGCTGGATCAAATGGTCCGGCGATGACGCCGTCGCGAATTACAAAAAACGACTGGACGCCAAGGGCGAATATAAAAGCCCCTTTTCGTTTTTCGATTGAACACAACATGTCGCGCCAAGGTGCCTGTGCTCTGATTTCAGGCGTCTACGGAGAGGGCGTTTCTCACATTCATCCGCCCACACCGGCAAGGAATGGAATCCTTCTTCTCCTCTTGCTTCGGCGCAGCGGTCGGGCTTGCTCCACCGCGACCTCAAGTCGTCCAACCTGCTCGTCGACGATTGCCTCGCGGTCAAGGTGGCCGATTTCGGGTTTGCACACATCAAGCAGGACAAAGACACGCTCACCAACTGCGGCACGCCGGCATGGAGCGCGCCCGAGGTGCTCCAAGGTCAGCAATCAAGGCCGACGTCTACTCGTTCGGGATCATCCTGTGGGAGCTCCTCACGCGCAAGCGTCCCTACGCCGACGAAAACTTCATGCACATCATCACCGCCGTCATCGACAGCAAGCGCCCGCCCATCCCTGTCGACCTGCGCAGATGGGGAAAAAAATTTGAAAGCCTCAAGGCCACATGCCCCAATTAGCCCATTGGTTGTCCAAATGGACTTTTGCAAAAAAATTGAAAACTCCTTCCTGTTGTTTGTTCTGTATTGTCATGATGCTGCGCCCCACCACCGCTCTCCTTCTTGCCCTCTCCGTGGCCGTCTTCCTCGTCGCCTTGGCCGCTGCAGACAAAGATGATGACCATGAGCCTATCTGGCGCAAGTTCCTCGACTGGATGATGACCCACAACAAGTCCTATGTCAACCCGGAGTTGGCCCACCAGTGGAACGTGTGGCGTGAGAACTACCACTTCATTGAGGAGCACAACCACCAGAACCACACCTACAGCCTGGGCATGAATCAGTTTGGCGACCTCACCTTCAATGACTACAAGGCACTCTACACCATCACAATGCCGCCGTTCAACACTTCCAACTACGACGTCCACAATGCCACCTCCTCTGGCCTCGCCTGTTGGAACGTTGACTGGAGGAACCAGAAGTGTGTACAGAGAGTCAAGAATCAGGGTACGCTCCCCAAAGAAAGCCCAATTTTTTCACTGCCAATCTTACATGTGGCATTTCCAAGGTTCGTGTGGCTCAGATGGAAGTTCACTGTTGGGTTATGTGTTCTCCGCCATTGGCGCCCTTGAAACTGCCCACTGTCTCAAGCACGGTCAGCTCCTCGACCTGTCTGAGCAGCATCTCGTAGACTGTGGCGGCCGGGGCTGCAGTGGCGGTTGGATGCATGAGATGTTCGCCTACCTCCAAAAGAATGGGGGCGCTACGTCCCAGACCGAGTATCCCTACACAGTGAGAGTCGGTATCTGTCAGGCTGCGAGCAAAAGGAAGGTTGCGCAGGTTGCGTCGCACAAGATGATACCGTGAGGTGACGAGAATGCTCTCATGGACGCGCTCTCCAAGGTCGGGACCATCGCCATCGCCTACAACGCTGGGACCCAAGCGCACGCCTACTACTGAAGTGGAGTTCTAGACATCCCCAACTGCAGGAACCGACCCACCCATGCTGTGCTGCTTGTTGGCTATGGTAATGAGGGTGGCAAGGACTACTGGCTCCTCAAGAACTCGTGGGGCACAAGTTGGGGCGAAGCCGGCTACTTCAAGTTGGTACGTGGCACAAACATATGTGGCATTGCTGATTGGGCCTCCTATCCCGTCGTTTAAGGGACGCTTGCCTGTTATTATTGTTGGGAAAGCACTCTGTGTACAATCCTTTTGCCACTGACACTAGCACCTCGAATGTGCTGCACGTAATCACGAGTGAGTGCCGCGTACTAGCATACTTGCTGGAGAAAGAGATATTTGGACGACAAGACAATGAAGAACGAGCAGCAGAAATATGAAAAGGACTGGTGGGACCAAGTCTACTATGGCACCAACATCCCTCTCCCTGACTACACTTGGAATGGGAGGGGGATTCAGGCAAGGCGGAATGCATGTATTTGGATGTACATCACGTGCTTGGGCATCTCTGATCGCCCCAACGACCACGTATGGAGTTGGCCGGACATCGCTTTGGTGAAGGCGATACGCGTGAGACTGCCACATTCCTCAGTACCCTTGACGGATGCGTCACAGGTGGGCCAGCCACATGCTTCCCGACGATGACGCCTGTCTACATGGCTATCAACACCTACTTCTACTTTAAGGATGCATAATTGTGGACACCATAAAAAACTGTCATTGCTCTCTGTGCCATCATTTTTCCTTTTGGCATGACCATGGCCTCCAAGAAGCAAACCTACCTGCATAACTTCTTTGGTGGTGCGCCCACCGAAAAGCGGAAGCCCGTGAAGATGATCCAACCGATCAAGAAGCGGGCTCGTGTGATGCCCGTCGATCTTGATCTGGTCGTTGAGCGACTCATTGCCCATCTGCGCGATCTGTCCTGGCGGGGCGTGCTGGCCAACAAGTTCAAGGAGGGCTACTTCGTTGAACTGGCCAAGTTCCTGGAGCAGGAGCGCAAGGAGTCGTTGATCTTCCCGCTGCCGAAGCATGTCTTCGGTCAACTCGAGCTGTGTCCGTTCGATGACATCAAGGTGGTGATCCTGGGTCAGGATCCGTACCACGGACCCTGACAGGCACACGGCCTCTCCTTCTCGGTGCCCTTGGGGGTCGCGGTTCCGCCATCACTGGAGAACATCTTCAAGGAGCTCACGGATGATCCCGACGTGGATTTCAACAGGCCCGATCACGGCAATCTGGAGAAATGGGCGAGGCAGGGAGTGCTGCTCCTGAACTCAGTGCTCATGGTCGAGGCCCGCCAACCTGGATCACACGCGGATCGCGGATGGGAGCGCTTCACCGACGCCATCATCAAGGCCATCATCGATGAACATGAGGGCGTCGTCTTCATGCTGTGGGGGCGATACGCGCAGAACAAGGGAGACATCATTGACGACAGGAAACACCACGTGCTCACCTCGGCCCATCTGTCGCTGTACTCTACGCATGGATTCTTTGGCAAGCGCCACTTCTCCAACGCCAACCAACTGCTCGGGAGTCGTAGGATTGACTGGAAATTGGACCCCAAGGATGTTGAGCGTGAGAACCAGAGGAAATGGCGCATTGTTGTTTCTTCTTCAAACACATACATGGACGGGCTACCAGACGAGCTGCTGCTCATGATCTTTCGTGCCATGCGGATGGACTGTGTGGATGCGCAGAGACTGAAGCGCGTGTGCACGCGCTGGAGATCCGTGATGAATGAGTTAGAGTCAGCCACATGTCCGACCGCGGATGCTGCCATCGAGCACAATCATCCGGATTGCATGATGCGAACACGAAGCCAGGAGCGGAACGGCCTCCGGCTGTGTTCTTACGTGGCCATACGCGTTGGCGCAATGGCGTGTCTCGAGCGGTTGCGCAAGGCGGGTTTCAAGTTCGACCAGGGATCGTGCGCGCTGGCAGCACGTTGTGGATCCTTGCGCGTGCTCGCATGGCTCCGCGACAATGACTGTCCGTGGGATTCGTCTACATGCACGGGAGCCATCGACGCCGGCCGCCTTGACATTTACGACTGGGCCCGTGCACGCAAGTGCGCCGTAACGCTGAATTGCTCGATGCTCGCCAACGCTCTCAGAGAGGATCAGTAAACGCGATCCGATGGCAATTTTTATTTACCCCCGCGCCGATCACGTACATAAACAGAAAAACGATGGCAACCTGGGTTTGGATCGCGCTATTCATCTTTGTGCTCATCCTCGTCGTGGGATCCTACCTCTACCTCCAGACGATGCGCTCGGTCACGAGCTCGGGTGCCTGGCTGGCCATGATCGAGAGGCGGCGAAGCAATCGACGCATCGGAATCGATGGATGCCCGCACCAATGTGGGATTGCATGTGCGACTCGCGATCCCCGATGAACTGACGACACGCGCTGCAGCACCGCGATGACTGGCGCGACGCCACGCACTTGCCGCACTCGGTGACCTTGTCGTGCGAAAAGTGGGGCTCGCTGCGATCCGATGGCACCGACGATCCGCACGAGACGCACTCCATTCCACCGTGTTGACACACTCCCTGTTTTGCATAAATACAGGCCCTTCCGCGGTTTCGCTCTCACACCACCGCTATGTCTTCCGCCAACAAGCACGCCCTCACTTCTGAGATTATTGAGGCCCTGGCTCGCGCCACCGCGCCGTCATCGCAGGGGGACGTGTGGGTGAGACCCTACGAGGCACCGGCCGAGTCCGACGAGAGGCACCAGTTCGTGCTCTTCCTCAAGCTGGAGGTGGTCACGCCGCACCGTAAGACGGCGGATGTCCCCGCCATCATCGATTCGGCGCTCGACACCATTTCCGGATTTGGGCCGACGACCGTCCACGCTGTGCGCGTGCTGTCGGGCGCCTACGTGTCCAAGCTGGGCCTTATTGAGGAACACTATGGAGTCATCAACGCCGTCTACAATCGCGGTGTTGACGCGCTCACTCTTCAGGCGCTGGACACGCTCAACCGCCTGTTCGAAAAGGAGCTCGACAACGGAACTCGGGTGGTCGGTGGATGTGAGTTCAAGGACATGTATCCAGGGCAGTTCAGCTCCCTGGTGATGCACACACTCAATCAGAGCGTTGGCACCCAGCGTCTCGGTCTGGGCGCCTACACCACCAAGGTCAAGGTGCTCGACGCGTCCTTGATTGTGCTCAACATCTTCTATGAGTACCAGCTTGAACCCTACTCATGAGACGACCAGGCCATTGTGGTCATGGAGCTGCGCAGCTCTTGTTCCTGGGTCGGCATCCGCCAGCAACTCATGGGATCCACCAACCTGAGCACTGCAAACAACGGCTCGCTTCGCCGCATGCTGTTCTCATGTGACTACGAGTTTGGGCTTGGACCAGGCGACATCTCAATGTTGAGCAACGGTGTGCATTTGTTGGCGGGCCTGGTTGAGGCCATGGCTGAGCTGCGCCGCTTCTTCAGCGTTGGACTCCATGGCACCGCCTTTGGCTCCACGCTTGAGAGGAGCGGATTCACCGAAGCACAAATTGAGTCGCTCATGGGCAACTGCCCAATCAATGAAGCGACGACCACCGCCTACGACATCACCGAGGAGAAGGATGCCACCTCGGCGTTGTCCTCATTGCTGGGCATCTTCACAAAAGGCCCATGACGCCAATAAAACTTCCTATTCAGTTTTATTATTGTCGCGCCTCCTTCCATACATAGCCGTGTGGCGCACCTCACGCACCGTTGACGCCTCATCGGCGGTTTCCATCCACTGATCAACCACATCCCAAATTTGGTCTTCACCACACCAGCACGTGCGCGGTTCGGCGCCGCAGACGCAGCAGTGGGAATCGGCGTGTTTGTCCCAAGCAGCGCGTAGGCTTGAGGCGAGCTTGGGGGCCAGGTAAAAGGCGATGGTGCCAAGCTTGTCGTTGTCGTTGCCCATCTTCTTGTTTGTCATCTCGTAGGACGCCCGCATCGGCTGTCCCTTGATCAGCCTGATCGTGACCCTGTCGCACAGCACTGAGGCGTTGGCAAAGTTCTTGAGGTAGCGCAGCGCAAACGACGCAGAGACTGGATCGTTGATCTCGATGTCGGTGTTGTCGTTCTTCTTCAGCGTGAACTTGCAGTTGCCGATGTCGCCATCGAGTGCAAAATGCATCTCGTCCTTTTCGGCTAAGATGATCGCCGTGTCCGAGAACTTGAACAGGTCGTCGATCTTCTTCTTGAATTCAGATGAGCTGGTGATGACAACGACGTTGTACTCCATCTCTGGAATGCTCAGGATGTTGCTTTTGATATTGAGCAGCTTGAGGCCGAACTCGGTCTGTCGGTCGCCGGCGGCGTTCTCGAAAACGAACTGCGCGATGCTGTCGCTGTGAACGTACAAGAGCGTCATTGAGTTGTCCTTGCCCGCCAGGCCCATGATCTTGTCCATCAACGCAATGTTGACCCTGAGCGTCACAGGCACCTCGCACTCATACTCGTCGAATCCTCCGGCAAACATCTTGATCTCAACAAGCGACACATGGCTGCTGTCCAGCGACATCATGTTCATACCCCTGTCATCAAAGACCAGGTTGACGTCTGTGACGATATCCTTGACCAATCCCACCATCTTTTTGAAAACGGAAGCGTTCTCAAGCCTGAACTTCATCGTCAGTGTGGGTGAAAGAGGAAAAAAAGTGCCTTCTCTGGTGGCAGTTTGCTTAAATATTTGCAGGTTTGGCCAAGTGATCTCACTGGGCGGTGCCGGTTGCCTTGGGCATGACTCCAGCCGCAATCGCCATCACCAACCAATGTCAGCCACCACCACCACCATCTATCATGGCCAACGCATCTGCGCCCGGCCCAACTGCAACAAGCCCGCCGTCGTACTCTGCCGTCATCAACGTCCAATGAAGGGCTGGATACGCTATATCACTCCGCCCAAAGCCCGATCACTGCCCCACTGCAACGCACACGCGCTGTTTGATTTCACGGTCATGCCATCTGACATCTACGCTGAAAATGTTGAACTTGTTGATTCGATGCAACATGGCGGTGACAGGGGGGACGTTGTCATCTTGCGCATCCACCCGCGCACATGACAGCCCAAGTATCTGTCCAGATATCTGCAGGTGTACATTGATGCAGACGCCGGTGACCAGAAGGATGCCTTGGTTGCGTGATCGCTCAGTGGCGCTTGGATCTCAGACGACGTCAAGTGCACTGGATGATCCCAAACACAGTTGACGAGAGTGCGTGGGACGAATCATGCAAGATCGACTACCTGTTGGCCAAAGTCAAACTCCATGGCGCCACCGACAAGATCATCATTGTGTCGCAATGGGTGCACCTATTGCGGATCATGGCGCGCAAGCTGGAGGAATCCAGACTCACAGATCAGGAGGCCATCATGCGTGCCCCAACTGCTGGTGCAGAATCAGGATGGTGACCACTATGAGATCTGATTGTAACACATCTTGACAATACCTGGACAGCAATCCATTGGATCCTTTGGGAGGAGATACATGGCCATTGTTGAGGACCTTGTCTGGAATCAATAAAAAACGTGCTGACCTGTGTACAACCTTTAATGATCATCCCAGTCCTTGCAATTGCCATCTGTTATGTAGTGCTGGTAGGTAGTTGTAGCTCAAGCGCGTGTTGTGCAGCATGGTCTGATCCCACAATGCACAATCCCATAGAGACATGAGAATTGGTAGCAGTGGATGCTCTTGCATGCATCACAACACCACCATTCATCCTTGGTCTTGTTCTTGCGCTGGCAGCAGTCCATCTCCATCAATGCGTCCATGGCTGCCAGCACCTGCCTGGCCAACATCATGCAACACAGTGGCACATCTTCCTCAGCAATCCCACCCACCACAACCTTGAGGCACAATTTGTGATTGCAATAGTGCTTGTCACATTCATCGCATCAGATGGTCACATGTTCATCCTCCTCACACCCACATAGGCGCCTCAGGTGGGCTGTGTTTGGCATGCTGCACATTTGACTGATGATGTGGGTTTGATTGTCCTTTTGTGGCAAGTCCTTTTATTTAGCGCCAACCTCCAGCTCTTGGTTGGTGAACAGTACAGGACCACAGATGACTCTGGCTGTGTCAAAGAGATCATAGGCCTGATTGAATCCCAGGATCACTTCAGCAAGGTTGTTCAATCTGCACAATTCCCACATTTCCCAGATCACTGCATATTTGAACTCTCCAATGGCAGTCTCCTTGTTGCCCAGGCTGAAGACCCTGAGCACAGCAGGTTCCTTTTTGTTGGATGTGAAGAGCATGAAGAGCCAGTGGACTTGTGGCATGGTGAAATGTTTGCTCTTGTCAATGAGCTTGAGCCCATGCCCAAACTTGTTGGTGGTGATGAAGACCACCACAGGGTTGGCCTCTTTGCGATACTGCTCCACCCTCTTTCTGATCCTGCTCATGGCCATGCCAAGACAGGGTCTGGGCTTGTCAAGAAGAAGATTCATTTGTGTGATTTCCAAGTTGGGGGTGTGGCGCCATTTTATGGGCGAGGTGGACCAATGATGACCATGTGTGGATTGTTTTCATGGACAAGGATGTGGACCAGCGACCCATGGATGCTCCAGGATCTTGTCAATCCCAATCCAGAAGTGTGGTGGTGTGTGCAGCATGGATGCCAGCAGATCACACACCTCTGGCGATGCTCCCCTGGGTGTGTGGTATCTGGCCAGGATGATGTCCCTTGCTGTGGTGTCTTTGTTCTTCCCACTGTGATTGAATGGCACTTCACTGGTGATCAGCGCCAACAGCAGGCACCCAAGTGACCACATGTTGGCCAATGGCCCTGCTCATTGACTGAGCCTGTGCAGCATCTCTGGTGGAGTGTAGTTGAGTGTGCCAACCCCCTTGTTGTCCATGGGATCAGATCCTCAATTGACAAATTGTGAGAATCTAAAATTGCACAACAGGGCATCACCCTTGGCCAACATGAGCACGTTCTCAGGCTTGATGTCCAGGTGCAACACGCCCCACTGGTGCATGTACTGTATGGCCTTGACCACCTGATGAAAGATATGTCTTGCCTTGGTCTTGCCCCAACTGCTGGTGGGCATGTAATTGCACAGATTGCCTTTGGGTGCATATTCCATGACAATGACACACAAATCACCATTGTTGGTGTGGAAGGTGTTGTAAGTGGTGCAGATGTGTTTGTGTGGCGACATGAGTTGTGTGATGTTGAGCTTGCGCCCAGTCAGCTGGGACCATTGTTTGTCATCCCTGTAGGAATGGTGTGAGATGACCTTCATGGCCATGGTGGCCATGTCCAACAATGCAATGTACATCTGGCTGAAGCTGCCACATCAACATGCGGTGCACAAACTGAGCAGTTGGTTGGCGTCGTTGTCAACACTGGGGGATGAAAAGTGGACGTGGACCACATCCACCAGTGATCGTAAGGCCATGCGCTTCTTCATTGTGTATGTGTGTGGAACGAAGAAAAAAAGTCAACATGTCCATTGTTTTATGGCTCCTCATCATGTCCGCGGGAGGGATAACTGTGCTCAAACTGACTGGTGGCTGATAGAAAAATTTTGTACTACATTTTGAAAGTTGGAAAAGAGACAGTTGTTAGGGTTTACTGGGCAGCGGTCTTGGCCGCTGAGATGATCTGGTCGCTGGCCAGTAAGATGGTAGGCCCACACGAAAAATCCAGAAGACGGATGCTTGTCGGCGTCGTCCTCGAGATCTTCCTGCGCAGCAACCGGGACGCGTACAGCGAGTCCGAGTACAACGCCCTGGTCAGATGCGCTCGGATGATCATGGACTCGGATGCGTGGAGTCGCGGCGTGCATCACATCCTGCTCGACGTCGACGTCGCCACGTGCATGGAGCGCATCCGAAGACGTGGCCGCGGTGGCGAGGATCTCATAAGCGCCAACTACATGCACACGCTCGACACCGCCTACCGGGACCTTGCGCGCACGACTCCGGGGATCACGGTGCTCCCAATCCGATCCAACATGGACCGCGTCGCCGTCGTAGAGCGCGTGTTGGACGTCATCGGTTCCAAAATCCAATAAATAGAGACAACCAACAAAAACGTAAAACTCTACAATGGAAGAACACAAGCGCACAAAGTACGGCAAATCAAAGTGGACCGGCGACGCCGCAAGTTACGATGCCGCCGAGATGAAGCCCCTCCGCGCCAAGCACAAGACGCAGCATGGCGTCAAGACGCGCATCAGCGAGTTGCGCGGCATGAAGCGCGATCATGAACGCGTCATCTTCGCCAAGCAGAAGCGCATCGGCGCAATCATTGCCGAAATCGGGCGGCTTGAAAAAGTCAGCACCCAGCTGCCTCCTTGATAGCACAATAAAACGAACACAGTCATATGCCCAGTATCGCCACGCACAACTTTGGCCATTGCAACAAAATGAGCGGGAACTATCAGAGCATCGCCGACGAACTGGCTGCCGTCACGCAGCGTTTTCACGAAACACAGGAGGGTCTCATGATCCAAGGACGCGAGATGAAACGACTGCAGAGCGAGCTGTCGGCCAAAACTGCGCGTGCGTGATACCTCGATCGCAAGGTCGACGAACTCACAGAGAGCAACCTGAAGTTGAACTCGGAAATCAACGGCCTCAAGACCCACCTCACCTTTTTGCATCACAAATATGGGATTTAAACAAATTCTAATCACACCAACAATAACAACAACACAAATAGATGGAGAACGACAAACTGGTGGAACGCATGCTGCGTGGGCACCGCGGCCTTTGCGCATCTCCATCAGTAGGCCTGGAGGCGATTTATGGACCCAACAACCAAATCATCAATGCCAAAATCGTGCATAATGGCCACATACTCACCACGCTATGCTTCTGCGAAGAGCGTGATTGTTTTGAGTGTTGGATAATGAGACGCTGCCACACACCCCAGTAAAAAACGCCACTGCATCAGCACACCCACGCCAAATGATCAACTGAATGGATGCTACATGCGCTGTGACATGGGTGCTACACTGAGCTTCATTGTCCTGCAGATCCTGGAGCAACTACCGATCAAGGAAGTCGAGGAACGAGAGCGGATCGTGAGGAACAACACGAGCGCGATCAAGCACTGGGGCGCCTTCGCGGGCATCGCCGGAGCGTCGGACAAGAACGCCAAGATCGCGGACTGGCGATCGGCCGACGCGTCCGGGATCATTCGCAACGGGTTGCGCAAGATGAAGGCGCTCGGTCTCGCCGGCATCAATCTCGCGCAGGCCGACGCGCCTCCGGTCCTCGCGATCCGGTGGCCCAGCCGCGTCAACCGCTCAAATTTTGAGGCCTACTTTTCGGATGACGCGCCGATCAGCGACGCGCGATCCGAGTGGCACAATCCTGAACCGTTCATGGCGGCTTTTTCGTCGGGCGGCAAACCGATCCCGCTCGTCTTTGTCAACGCAATCGTCGGCGGCGTTACGCGTGCGTGCGTGGTGCTGATCCGCAAGGGCAAGGCGCACTGCGAGATCACCGCGTTCGCGCCGGCCGTTACGTTGGCCATGGCCGTCAATCTCGGGCGAGCGCTGCTCTATGCCCTGCGCAAGGCACTCCAGACATCCGCGCGCGTTCGGGTGTGCATCACGACGCACTCGCGACCATCGGAAAAGGACGCCGTCAACGTATGGCACGAGAACTTTCTCGAGGTCGTATCAATCCCGACCATCCGATCCGAGACGTGGAAGCGCCTCGACGGCACCGTCCTGCCATCGCTCATCTACACCCATGCCCTCGCCAAATCGCCGCGTCCATCCTTGATGACGACCGCCATGAATATGTGCCAGAGCGCGCCCCGAGCTGACGTCGCAGCGCTCGCCGATATCTATGCCAGCACTCTTCTGTCATCATCAGCATAAAACCAAAGTGTTTTTATTGATCCATGGCAAAACCGATGTAGTTGTCGAGTGCGTGTGATGCCGCGATGGTGGGTTGCGGTCGGCGAAAGTACACGAATTCACCGACGTGCTCGTACGACAGGCTCGATCCGAGCGGGCGCGCGGGATCGACCATGGATGACAGCGGCGTCGTCGGCACGATGTCGTCTTCGGATCTCACCTGAAGGATCCTGGCGATCCGCGAGGAGTGGATTTGCGCCGCGAACGCTTGGTTGCCGACGCGGGGTGCACCAAAGGTGGTCACGTCGACGGCGCTGGCGATCGCCGAAGGACCCGATGCCGAGAGCCCACTGAGATCCGATGCGGCCAGGATCGACAACGCACCACCGAGACTGTGTCCGGTGATGAAGAGTTGTGATATGCCGTTGGAAACGATGGCCCGCCGGATGGAGGCGCCGATGCTCGAGTAGGCCTTGAAGAATCCAGAGTGGATCATCGGAGTCGCCGCCCCGGATTCTGCGACGGCAAACTCGTAGGGGACCTGATAGTACATAAAGTCTATTCCCCACTCGTAGGCGCTCAACATGCCACGAAACACGAGGAATCCGATCGTGGGATCGCTGGTCGATCGCCAGAGGATCACGATGTCGCCGACAGGATCCCAACGCAGCGAAAAATTGGCCAACCTCTCCAAGCCTCCCAGTGTCTCAATCCCAGTGCCAGATGCTGCGACCGCGTATACATGCACCACAAGATTCACAAGAAAGGCCATGGACAGCGCTTTCAGATCATTGAGCACAAGGATCACGGCGGCGGCCCAGCGATACCGCGTGCATTGGCCATTTCTCCCACGCCATCATAAGCCTCGGAGATCATATAGTACATGGCATCCACGGCCGATGCAATGCGGATGGCATCCCGCGCCTCCCTCACTTCATCCAAGGCCTTGCGCTTCATGACAGTCAAAATACCAACACAGTATTTTTATTCATCGCAGATGCACACATAGCGCTTGTACTCATAGGTGATAGGAGACACCTCAGTGTGTACCACGCCGCTCTTGGCATAGCCCACGTCAATCTTGTATGCATCTCCAGGTATATCAGGGAAGAACACATCCACCTTCTCAATGCCAGGGGCGCCACTGACGCTGGTGAGATAGATGGCCTCACATTGTGGGTGTAGCAGGGCTTCACGGTAGAGTTGGGCACCGCCAATGACAAAAACCTTCTCGGTCACAACACCAAGTTTCTTGAGCGCGGATCCAAGGTCACATGATACAATGACACCGGGCAGCGCTTCAAACGCGGGGTTCCTCGAGAGCACGATGTTCGTGCGACCCGGCAGCGGTCCGTTGGGGAACAATTCATAGGTGCGACGGCCCATGATGATCGCGTTGGTGGCCCCTTCAGCACGAGTCAGCGTGCGAAACGCCGCCAGCTCCTTGGGGATGTGCCACGGCAGCCGATTCTCAACGCCTATCGCATTGTTCTCCGTCGCCACCGCCACCACGATGCTGAACTTTGTCCTTGCCATTGTCTTCCAACTGATGTCACTTGGTCAAATACAGCGCCTTTATAAGGCCGGGTGCGGACGGCTTTATTTCACGCACATACCCACACCACAATGAACGACGTCCCGGAGGTATCCCTACATCAACTCAACAGGTCCAAGGACAAGGCCGTACGTGACCACGAATGGTACGGCAAGAAGCGACTGGCTGCCGTGTACGGGTGGATGGCGCTCCTCCTCAACGCGTTGGTCAAGGGGCCGGTGACCCTCTGCGGCCGTGACATCAACTCTGTCTTCTTCTTCTCGCGCTTATGCTCGGTTGCATCGGCCAAGATCGGCGGATTCCATCTCGACACGCGCGTCGAGATGCCCTTTGCCATGCCGTCGACGGGCGTGGACGAGTCGTTTGTTTCGGTCTGCCCGGATGCTCGCGTCGTGATCCGCCTCGAAAACTGCGATCGGCATTGGAAACGCGACGAAATGCGGACGTCGCTGCGTCGAACGATCAGGGGCCTGTCCAAGGACTGGACGCGATCGCTCAATGCGCAGCTGGCCGCCAGCCTCTTTGACTCACGCGATCTCTCGACGCACTCGCTCTACTTTCACAAGTTTCGCCTCGGTCGCGCAATCCCGGCCCAGGAGGAGATGGACATCTACCGCCGGATCTTTCGTGCGATGGGCTATGGCGAGGATCTCGTCGTGGACGATCGCTTCAACCTGCCCAATTTGTCCGGCGGCCTGCGCTCCCTCCCCAACCAATTCTACGTCTGGGTGCCCCACCGACACGAACCGGACTTTCGCAAAGATTTTGTTCGTGGTGTGTAATCATCATTTGAATCGCGCAACAAAGGTGCCTTGATAGAGATAGTCATCGGTGTCCATTCCTTCGGGCACAGGTTGTACGTCGATGAGGTCGAGCGTGGCATCGATTCCGCAGGCCGAGTATGCGTTCTCCATGTCGCGCAGCATCGCATCGTTGCCATTGAAGTCGGCCAACAAAACGCGACGGATCATCAGGTTGTCGGTCCACACGTTATGGATTTCGGATTCGGGCATCCACCTCTCGGCGTCCGTGATCCCCTCATAAACACCATCGAACGGGATCGACCACAATAAACACTCGTCGTGATCCATCGTTTGGTCGCATAATCGTGATTTTCGCACATTCATTTCGCACGAGCCAACATGTCGCCGGATGGATGGGCACGAGAGATCGCGCGATTCATGCCGAGCTACGACGAAGTGTTAGCAGTCATGTACGAGAAGATCCGACAAAATGGAACGGATTACAGTCCGTTGACCATCGCAGAACTCTACTTGGCAAGCTTCCCGCGGATCGTCAGCACATCAAGTGTTCCGCGTACTCCAGGACCAATGCCGTTCGCTTAAAATGGCATAAATACGCCTTGTTGTCACATTCTGGTCACCACCAACACCATGGCCACCGCCCAGGAACAAGCCACGCGTGCCATCGCAGCCTTCATGCGCACCAATCCTTCCGATAAGCCCGAAGAGCTTGAGAAGGCATGTGAGCGTCTCATCGACGCGATGCGCTTGGCCACCCCACGCAAAAAGTTGTGCGACTACTCGTTTGACGAAATGTGTGTCGAAATGGCCAAGCTCCTGAGCGAACCGAAGCCAGTCCATCAACACCAGACCGACAACATCCCGCTCTTCCTCTCTCTCACCGACGACAGAGCCTCATTTCGGTCCCTGATCCGCAGGCCCAACATCCGCGTCACCAGCCCCACCAACGTCAATGTCGTCGAGTGTCGACAGCGCATCACTTGCAAGGTCGATCGTGGCTCCAGCGTCGTCGTACCACTCATCTCCGATGCGAGGTGGTTCACCGAGCTGTGCTTCGGCATCCACAGCGTGCGCCTGGCCAAGATCGAACGAAAGGCGACATCCGTTCAAACCGACAACAACCCTATGAGCGGCATCCACGCGGCCACGATCAGCTACGGCCGCACGTCGTCGTCGGGCCACATCATCGAGCATGGCGCGATCGACGAGCTCGTGCGCAAAATGGGTCAGCTCTTTGCCGGACAAGATAGCGGTGCGGACAGATCCTACACGATGCTGCCGTTCGCCTCGTCTTTCGATCCGGATCGGTACTGGCTGCCCGTGCCAAAAGGCGACCCCGGTTGTTACCACCTCGAGGTGTCTCTCAACGGAAGCCAGTTCGAATCATTCGAGGTGGAGTTTACGTGCATGCTCTTCCGCGGCGAAGCGAGACCGACCCTCGGTCCTCGACTGGTGCTCCCCCGCGTCAACAGCCAATTCATGCTCGGCCAAACAGCATCGTGCTGCGACGGATTTTTCGAGGTCCGAATGCCCGTGGACGAGGCCGCCGGGTGCGTCGGCATGGCCTTGGCGGGCGCGTACGATCTGCGTCCGGGACAGCTCCTGGATGAGGCGGTGCTCTTCCACGGCGAAGAATCCATCATCGCATGGAGCGCCGCCTCTCTTCGCGAGGGATTCGCCCGCAAGATGGGCCCGGCTGTCGGCCACTTCACCGATGGGATCCACCTACTCGAATTCGGGCCACACATGTCCGATCCGCAACGTGCCATGAGCATCACATCCACCGATGAACCCCTCACGTTGCGCCTTCGCTTCGCCAAAGGCGACGTCGATACGAACATGGCCCTCGTTCGAACTCTTCTTCTTCAGATACGACGTATTCACATGCGGGGATGATGGAGTCAAGCAATTGAAGCTCGAGTGATCGCTAATAAAACGCGCGTATGAGATTGACGATTGGAACATCTTGATCAGTGTTGTCCTACATCATCGAACGTTGTCACACCATCCAGTGCTATGTCGATAGATCCAACATGCGTGCCTCGGTGTTGCTGTCTTCGCATGACAACTGATTCTCTAGTTTTTGCGTGGGCATCCGCAGTGTTTGCATTATTCGCAAAAGGGAGGAAGATGACCTATTGAAAAGGATTGATTCTAACATCACACATGCCGACATCGTCATCTTCCCCAAGGACCACCACAGGCCAGATAATCACGTGTAGTGTGTTTCGCTCCATTTTCCGTCTTTGATCGACGTCTTTGAGCGTTTTGTAGGCGGAACCGATCACGGTGGCTACAAGCGGATGGACTATGGCATGCTCCCGTTTGCCTTATCCTTCGATCCCAAACTTTACTGGCTGCCGATACCGGAGAACAGACCTGGAAACTACGAGGGTTAGGGTTTAGGGTTTAGGGTTTAGGGTTTTTTGGTGTAACCCCTAACCCTAACCCTAACCCTAACCCCAACCCTAAACCCTAAACCCTAAAGGTCAAGAGCGTGGAGCTGGATTTCACACTTAGCTGCGCTTTTCTCATCAACCAAACTAGGCGTTGAACAAGAGTGACAACACCACGCGAACCTGCCATCACACTGGAAGCCCCAGACAGCTGCAGTCACGGCCTGTGCAAATCCTTCCAGTTCAGGAGCTTCTCATTGGCTGTCTGCTGAGCTTGACATTTTGAGTGGTTCTCTTTCTTTAACAACAAACAATGACTATAAAATGGAGGTCCTCCAGAAACCAATCCCGCATCAGCTCGTCCGCCTTCCTCTTCACTGTCCCCTTCCTCCTCTGGCCTGTTGACTAGTGTCTGTCCCCCGACCTCCTCTTCCTCGCCTCGCGCCTCGCTCGGCTGCTCTTGCATGATTGCCCTCCCGTTGCGGGGTCACCGGTCCTCTCTCCCACGGGCTAGAATCCCTCGCTGCCCCCCTTCCTTGTCCTTCTCGTCCTTTTGTTTGACCCCCCTCGCGTCCTCCACTTCGTTGCCACTCGTTCCGCTCGCTTCCGGCCCTTGGCGTATAGTGGTCGTCCCCTCTTCCTCGCTGACATGAAGCGTCCATCGGCTTTCCTCCTCGCCCGCCGCGCTGCCTGAAGCCTCGGTCTCGTCCGCGACCACGGCCTCCGTAGCTGTCGCGGTCGCTGCCGCTCTGCTGCGGCTGACCAAAGAACGGGTCGCGTTCCATCATGTCGAACAGGGACGGGCTACCTCCGGACCCGATCACGAGCAGCTCGTAGACCACGGCCCGGACCGCCCAGGCATGGTTGTGCATGAGCTCTGGCCGCAGCGTGGAGGGAGGACTGTCAAAGTCGGGGAAGAGGCGGGCGACGACCTGATCTGGCGACATGTCGGCCAGCAGGTAAGACATCTCCGGATCTGGCGCGACATGATCGTCGGTCCAGGCGACCTTGTCCCCGTCCCACGTGGGGAACACCTCGTGGACTGTCCCTTTGACCCCGAGCCGGTGGTAGACCGCCTGACGCAGCGCGCGGGCGGCTAAGTGAATGTTGCCCAGGTCGCGCGTCAACGGCGAGGGTGAACCGCGAAGGTAGGCGATCGTGCTCTCGTCGGATGAGCCCCACTGCGAGTGCATGGAGGCGTTGGTGGCCGGCGGTGGCACGATCACTGCTCGCTCGCATGACCGGCTGGCCCGGTCGCTGGGAGGCCGCTCGGACAGCTGGAGCCGCTGCCCATGCATGGCGAAGGAGTAGAACACGCGGAGAGGCGGGGTAATGCCGGTGTACTGGTACATGTCACGATCGGCGCTCAGCACGGCGGCGGACCGGGCGAAGGCGTGCGCGGCGATGGTGTCGTCGTTGTCGGCCTCGTGGGAGTAGTGGACCCTCACGCCCAGGCGCGTGAACATGTCGCCGAACAGGCGATTGACAGCCTGCGGCACCTTCCTGGTCCTCTTCCGGCGACGAGGTTTGTAGCGCCGCTCTGTAGAGCCCGTCACGCTGGCTGTCGAGTGGTTTCTCCATTATAATGGAACTGTTTTATTGTGGAGTTTAACCTGTTGTCTTCATTTGCGCGGCGCATGCTTTTTCTTTTTCTTTTTCTTTTTCTTTTGGAGAAGTAATTAATTTACGCTTTTTATTGTTAACAAAAAACAGAAAGGCACAACAGGCAATGTATGCAGCACACTACCAAGCAAGGACCCCAATTGACGAAGACAACGAGCAGTACTGGTGTCCTGCTTGAAGACAGGAGCACAGTTCCACCTCAACAAGCACCTCAAGAAGCGAGGTCTGCTGTAGTGAATGCCCTGAGTGCTCCGCATGGTGGACCAGTGCGCACACCTATTGCCAGAATTATCAGGTACGTCCCCCAGCACAGTGCTGGGCCTTTCTTCTTGCTGATTTCTTCGTTCAGGAATGCAAGCTCTGCAGTGCAGAGGCGCACCCTTTTGAGGTGCAGTACAAGACAGTCAGTACGCAGAACCAAGGCGACCCAACCAAGCAGCACATGGCCGAATTATGCGAGCACTAGATTTTTTTTTATGTATTCACACATTGTCTGGTTGGCAAAGTGGTGAGTGGGGAAGGCCAAGTAAAATAGGAAAGGCCACAACACAACACACTACACCACCCAGAGAGCCCAATGGGCAATGGTGCACCAGAGCATCATGAGCACACTTGTGTGTTGGCCCCATAGATAGATGTTGGAACCAAACCGAACCTCCTGCATTACTCTGCACACCATTGTACACACACAAGGACAACACTCCTGAGTGCACTCTCCCCAAGTGCATTAACCATCCATCTGGGTACCCAGAATACCCTGACACCAACACCAACTATGACAAGCCCATGATGATGACGCCCTCCCAGGCCGGCCCCACCACCATTACGACCAGCACCAGCAGCGGCTTGCTGATGACCTCAAGACTGCCCACTTGAGCTCTCCAAGCTGGCCCTCAGCGGCCAACCGCTGGCTGAGCACGCGCCAAGGCAGCTGCGCTCGTGCCGCGTGGGCGGCCCTGCCGGCGATGGTCAGCACCCAGCCCTGGCACAAAGAGGCACGCCGGAAGATCAAGGTCGTCAACCCTGTGCATCCCTTGGGATGCGGCCATCTGATGCGCCGGAAGATCAAGGTCGTCGACCCTGTGCATCCCTTGGGACGCGGCCATCTGATGCAATGGCGGCGCGGGGCGGCCACCTCGCGCTCTTCCAGTGCTGCCTACTGCCACCTCGACCTTCTGCAGTGGGCGCGCACCAACGGCTGCCCATGGGACGACACACCTGTCTGATGGCTGCTGCCTATGGACACCTCCCCGCTCTGCAGACAAAGCGGTTGCCCATTGGGCGAGTGGACGTGCGCGCAGATGTACAACGCCGCGATCAGCTGAAGCGAACGAGGGAAGCGACAAGCTCGAATTTGGCCAAGAAGGGCGACGCCAGGTCCTCAACTACCCCAAATGGCGCTGTGGGCAGGTCCACACGCTTGACATCTGGGCCTAACTTGATGAAGATGCGCTTAGTCGCCAGGAGGGCGAGTCACTACGACAACAGCCCCTCGTTCAGCGACTTCAGGTCGTTCGGCGGCAGGACCAGGCCCGCCGTCAAGAATGCAAATCAAATTAAAAAATAAAAAATTCTCAAACCCCCTAACCCGGAGCGCACAAGCGCCTGCACGAGGATTCGATCCCCGAGGAGAGGATGCGCTCAACTACCTTGGCTGCCAGGAGCATTAACACAATTCACTATTTACACAGCAGGGGAACTGTTGAACATTGGGTTCACTCCCTCTGTGACGTTGTCTTCAAAGAGACTGTTGACGCCAGCTGCGTCGTTACCTTGGTCGGTCAGCTCTGAAACCAGTTCTTCAGGAGGCGGGGCAGCATTCATGTGTCGCATTGCCACATAACTAAGCACACACACACACACACACACACAGCAGCATGTCAGCAAACAGCGACACAATTGGGTCTTGCCAAGCGAGAGGAGCGTACCCGGCGGCGACGAGGCCAGCAACGGCAGCAACAACGACGGCGGCCGCAACGAAGCCGCCAATGGCAATAGCAGCCTTCTCCCCTAAAAAAGCCAAGAAGAATTGGCACAGGTGAGTCACACTGAACTCAGAAGAAGAAGAGAGGCAGCAAGGGGCGTGAAGGACGGTACCCGGGGTGAGTCCGTTGTCCGACACAGGCACGGGAGACGTGCAAGGGTTGTAGCTGTCCACCACGACCGTCCGTCCTAGGTTTCCCGTGGCGCTGGCCTTGAAGACCATGTCGATCTCCGAAGCGTTGGTCGGAACGGTGCCGTTCTCGAAGAAGATCTCTTGGCTCTTGAGGGTGCCGACGTCGTAGATGACGTCGCCGTTCAGCTCCACCACCACGTCGAAGAGATCGTTGTAGCCCCTGTCGTTTCGAGAAGGAGAAATTGATTGGGGTGAGTGCCAACAGCTACAACTCACTCCAGGGCAGGGCGCGAGCACGTACTGATTGGTGACCGAGACGGTGTAGTTCCACTCAAAAGGAGGAATGGTGTACTTGGTCGTGTTGAGGTCGAGCACGAGCTGGCGTCCGCCAAGGCAATCGGCATCGATGGTGAGGCCGCACTTGTGCAGCGCGCCGTAGGCAAAGTCCATCGACACGGAGTTGACCTGGTTGGACACCCGGGTCGTCGCCAAGAAGGACGAGTAGCAGGGAAGATAGGCGAGACCGGCGAGGTCCACCAATCCGTTCAGCAGGATGCCACCTAGCGCGCGCGAGAGCAGTAAAAAAAGTAAGTAAAGTGAGGTGAGCACCACCGGGGGGGGGAACAACGGGGAGGGGACTCACCTTCAAAGAAGTTGCGAGCAGGGATGGTGTAGCCCTGAGCAAACTTGCCGTCGTAGTACCACGGCGAAGTGATGTTCTCGTAGTCGTTGGTCACAGCACAAACGGTCTGGGTGGCATCGTCGGGGTTGCAGGCGGCTTTCGTGTCCGTGTAAAAGATTTGGCTGTTGTGGGAGAAACAAACCCACAGGTCAATAAACAGGTGGTGCGCTCCGGAGGGGGTCAAGTACCTCACGTTGCCACCACTCCACATGAGAAGCTGGATGCTGGCCGGCGTGCCACTGCCCTGTCCAGGGTAGTCCGCCACAATGAGCAAGTCGCCTGAGTTTGTGTTTGCGTCCACCCATCAGCCAAACTAACCTGTCAAAAAAAAAAAAAACCACTTCGGCTTACCGTCCTTGTGCTGGCCGTTGAAGGCGTAGGCATTCTTGTTGATGGCCCTGCCGAGGCCAAAGTTGGGGCCCTGAAGGAACCAGTAACCGACCGTGGCCGCTCCGTTCTGGGCCTCGCGGTCCAGCCCGAAGAACAGGGACACCTCGCCGGTCGAATTATCGGACACGACCGTCGCATAGGCGTTGAGGATGTTGCCCTTATCGTTGGTGTTGAGATCTGACGAACAGACCATACACGCACATTACACAGACAAGAACGATCAGCTTTGCCGCTTGGCTCTGGCCCCGCATTGGGGGGGGGGGAGAGATTACTCGGAGTCCACCTCCAGGAGGGGATGTCGTAGGAGTCCTTGGAGAGGCCCTGGAACCAGGAGGAGGGGTCCCTCTGCGCGCTGCCGGACTTTTCGGTGAAGTAGTCCTTCACGAAGACCGACGAAAAGGTCTCGTTTTCCAATTTGGAGTAGACCACGTCCCTGGTTTGTCGGATTTGCATTTACACTTTCACCTTAGGCTACGACCATGATGGTGAAAGCCAAATCGACAGGATTGATCAGGCGTACCAGTCGAGCTGGTTGCTACCCGCGTCAGCTGTGGTCTTGCCGTTCAGGGCAAAGCGTCCGGCGGCAATCGACTTTGCCTCCGAGAAAGATGAGAGGCAGCACAGGACCACCAAGACAAATGCAAACACAAGTGTATGGCTGAGCCTGGCCATCGCGGTTAGGTTCGGTTTGAGTGGCGTGTTGGAGGAGTTCGTTTGAGTGACTGTGGCCAGGAAGCCACAGATATGGACCTTGTGGGCGCCACATTTTCCCGCACCACGCCGCAGACCCAACCATTGGCGAGTAGCCGTGCGACGTGGTGTCCTTGGGACGAATGGTCCTTTTTTTTCTTCCTGGTCAACCGCCGGGGTTAACGTGGCGCCGGAGTCACCGGTCTGTTCTCCACCGGTCGAGTTAGTGCGGCGAAGGCAAAGTGAAGAACCCAAGGTCAGAGGTGTCCGACAGGGGACACCGAATCTCTTCATCTTCTTGGTGGAGCTCCAAGGCCTCGAGAGAACCAGAGAGAGGAGTTGGTGTCACACCACACGCGCTAGACCAGAAGCGCCTTGACCTCGTTCTTGAACACTGTCGCGTTCTGCGTGAACTTTTCGCGGTTCTTGGGCATGAGGTTGTCCTTGACGTCCGTCATGAGCTTCCCGAAGGCCTCGACGAGCTTCTGCCTCTTCTCGCCGTCTGCATCGCCCGACATCTGGCTGGCCACGAACTGATCTCGCAGCACGCTGAAGTGCGTCGGTATCAACAGGAGCAGACTGGATGCACGCCCGTGTCGTGTGTGTTCGAAAAAAAGGACACAACTCGAGTTAGCCTGTGCGTCATGCAGCACTCAACGCGTTGGTGTCTTGGGCGCAGCGCCCTTTACCTGAAGAGCGGTCGCGAGACAGCCCACTGATTGGCGTTGTCCTCGAAGAGTAGCGCTTGGAAGAGCAGCTCCAGCATCTGGGGCAACATCTCGGCGTGGCTCGCAGTGTGGGCGGCAAAGGACCTCATGGCAGGGATATCCTTCGTCTTGTTCTCCACCACGAACGTGAAAATGTGGTCTGCAATATACACACACGCACGAGTAAGCAAGTTAGCGTTCGAATGTGTGCGTGCGTTGGCCCGTAGAGCGCGCGGAGGGTACCGAGAGCGTCGCAAGACTGAGACGAAACAGAGGTGATGGTCGTAAGGGAACTCAGGCCCTCCTTCAAGGAGCTGAGGATCTGCACAAATACAGGAGTGTCGAGCTCGAGCAAAGCCGACGTGTGCATCTGGCAGAGAGTGCTGATGAAGGCGTAGTAGGCCCGCACGACTTTCGGATACGCCTAAAACCCGCCACAAAACAGGATGTCCTTTTGATTAGTCAAACGAAACTTAGGATGAGCATCATTCTCGAGTACTACTCGCGTACCGTCAGCTCCGGGAAAGGTATGGATAGAACGAGCTGCAGCACAACTTGCAGGGCGTTGGAGAGAGCAGGGTCGCCGTAGAGCGCAAAGACTCCGAAATTTACATAGTTGCCCAGGAGTGCGCGCGTGAGGACCACCATGCACTGCCATATCCCCTTGTACTTGTCCGCATAAGGGTCCTGCTCGTTGGGTGGATCATCGCATGCGATTCCCACTCAGATCAGCCGCGACAACGCTTGCCGCAAGTGCTAATGGAGTGGAGGTGAGGAAGCCAAACCTTGGGGTCGGCTGGCGTGTGCCGGACGAGTCGCTGGCCGTAGGCCACGAGCAGCTTGCTTGTCTCTCGAAAGAGGAGGTAGCCATCGGGGGAGGAGACGGGGAAAGAGATGCGGCCTGATTTGTTGTGGACCAACTCCGAGAAGAGCTTGAGCAGAGGCGAAGTGATCGCTGGCGTGTCGGCCCACACTTCAGCGGCCCTAACAAGCAACGGCGTGTGCTCCGGATAACTGGGCAAAAACTACCGTGAGATATAATAATTCAAATAATAATAATAAGGAGACTGCAAAGGAGAACGCACATCCATTCGAAGAAAAGAGTGTAGCCTCGTCGGCCTTGAATGGAGGTAAGTACGCCCAACAGGTCTCGCAACAAGAAGATCAGCACCCTCTAGTAGTAGTAGTAAGAACGGAGAGAGTGAGAGCAAAGCCCTCATACAAGAAACCAAAAGCGATGCACAAAGAAAGAAGGAGGTGCGGGAGAAAAGAGGAGGCCTGACCTTGTAATTCTCCTGTCGCAATGCTTCCGGATGCATGCTCTGCAGCGCGACTAGCTGATTCTTGAAGGGCTGCATGAAGGAAGCGAAGCGCACTGTGTGCGGCTCCATGAAGAGCATCCTTGACAGCGTGCTGTAAAAGGTCGTCCGGTTCCGCACGTTGCCGTCGACGTCCAGGAAGGGGAAGTGCTGCGACTGGAGATTGCATTCCAGGCATGAGTGTCCGGTATTGATCGCAACTTCAGTGGGTCAGGAATTGCAACTGAGGAAGGAGGATCGTTACCGTGTGATGCTCCAGTATCTCAACGACCACGTCCATCTTGCACATGATCTTGCTGCTCGAATACCTGCGTTGAAGAAGGGTATTTGATGTGAGCCATTGTTTGATAGCACTGTGTGTGTGTGTGTGTGTTAACCAAAGGGAGGGAAAGCCATGTACCCAGACGCAAGCTCGTTGAAAAGGGTAAGCGACTTGGTAACGATGCCGATGTCGGAAGCCCAGAACTTGAGGTTTCGAACGCTGCACCAGTGTAAGAGTTAACACTTGAACGGGAGTGTCCGAGACCAATGGAGTGCATAAATATTCGGAGCGACGGGCGTACATCTTGGTGATGATCATGTTCATGACCATCGCGTCATCCGCAATACCGATTCGCTCGGCCAGCCTGGCGTAGAGGCGAGAGTTGGTGGACATGGCCTGCTCGCTGACGTACATCTTTCGGAACTGCGAGACAAAGAACAAGAGTGCACTCTCCAGCCGTGGGTCGCCGCCTCTGCCTGGTGCGCTCTGATATACGTTGGTGCAGAAAGAAGTGAAAACAACACTCATCTTCGCCAAACGTCTCCCCTCTTGTGCTGCCCATGGCGTGAAGTCACTGAAGCGCGGTAGTACCTGCATCAGCCGTTGGTCGTGCAGCTGCATGAGCTGAAACACGCGATAGGAGAGCTCGCCGTCAATGGCATCATGCTCCTCGGTCTGTACGGGAGTGAAGCCGATACGTGCTCCGATCACGGCTCCCATCACGTACACCATCCACGCCAGTTGTCCTGCGCGTCCATTCACACCACGAACGTAAGTGTGTCGTTGTGTGTTGGGAGTGGTTCCCCTGTGTGAAATATTTCGCACTCCCTTAGGTTACCTTCAAGCAGTGATCCAGACGGCGAAGGGGGCTGAGTCGATTGCTGTCGCCATAACAACACCGATCGTGTGAGTGGCCGCATAGCTGTCTCGTGTGTGTGTGTGGAGTGCGAGTTTTTACCTGATACGCCTGGGCACGCGGATCAAACAGCGAAACGATGTGGCTGCTGGTCGTCGCGTAGTTGCAGCGCCCAAGGTACGGGAGAGCCTCCAGCTCCTCTTGAATGGGCTCGATGTTGCGGAGAGGATCTGTTGTTGTTGTTGTTGTTGTTGTTGTTGTTGTTGTTGTTGTTGTTGTTGTTGTTGTTGTTGTTGTTGTTGTTGTTAAAGTCGATTAGGCCAAGCCCGCTGTAAAACCAAAAGTTAGAAGAGTGGCCAGGAGGAGGAGGTGGTAATGGTACCGTCCTCATCAGTGCCGTCCTCGTCGATGTCATTGAGCATGGAGTTGACGTAGGCTTCCATCACGCGCGGCGTGAGCGAATCAAGGAGCGTGGGGATGTCGGTCTTCATGTAGGTCATCGAACTGACAAGACGAGACCACATCAGCAGCAGATTGTGTCCGCTGTGCGGCACTGTCTGCCACTCCTGCGAGGAGATAGGGCCAACCCTGGTTGTTAGTGAACACCATCACAAAAAGCAAGGATTAATCCTTTAAATATGACCAGCTCGAAGGGGAACGTGCCTTGAAGGTAGCGCATGTAAACTCGGCCACCAAAGTGATCCATTCGCTGTACTTGTCGTTGACAGCTACAAGCTGAGTGAGTTGATAATTGGACTTGAAGCGATAGAGCAGACGAGAGAACTCGTGGTGGTTGTCAACTTGCTCCAATCCTGGAGTGGCGAGGGCAAAAGAGCTGCAGTTAGATTGGGCGCCCTAAAACGACTCAAAATGCGTTAGGTTGGGGGGGGGGCTAAAGTGGAAGTTTAAACACCGGTTTTGTTCTTTAGCACGTCGATGGTCATCTGCATCAGGTTGGCGAGGTAGGTGTGCCTCTCGTCCTCGCTCAGAAAGAGGGTGCGGCGCACGCTGGCCATTTGCACAAGACAGCCCATCGCCTGATGAGAAAACACGCCAGGGAGGGCGAAGAGTCATCGTCAGCGCAGGTGTCCAGTAGCAGGCTCCTTACGTACAGTGGAGGAACTCGACGACAAGTATAAATCAAGAAAGAAGCGCAACGTCGACGCGCGTCCTAGGATGTCCCGCCATGAGGGCGAACCCATCCCGGTGCCCATCGCCAGGCTACTCCCCAAAAGCGCGGGAAGCAGCCCGAGGACCATACCGCGGGCGGGCGCAGGGCTTGGTGTGGCCTCCTCTGCCTCACTGCTACGCAGCCGCTGGCGGCCAATACCGCTGACGCCCGCCGCCGCGAGGCCTGCCAAGCCAAGTGGGGATCGTACGTTGGTAGAGACCGGCGGACGCGAGGCGCAATACGAATCGACGAACAGCCGCAGGGTGGCAGGCTCGTAAAGCACCGTGCGCCAGGAGGAAGGTGCTTGCACAGTGTAGACGTCTGAGGCGGACTCGTCCGGCGTAGTGCCGATGAAGTCGAAGGACAGACAACGCAGAGAGAGGCTCAGCGCTAGTTCTTTTAGCTTCTCTTCTGTGTGCGGAGATAAAGCAATGAGTTGGTGTGTGCGCGGTGCTTAAGGGCAATAATAGGAAGAAATGACCGGCCGCTGTATTGAAGCAGCGCAGGCGAGAGTGTGTACGTGCCTTCAGCACCACCAGGTTTGCTGAAAAGCTGGCGCAGCGTTGTCAGAGATAGTTGGAAGATGTCGAGAAGTGAGGTGTCGCGGAAGGAGATGCAGATCTTTCGATGCATGGTGGGTGTGAGCCCCCCGGATCGTGCGTTGTTCATCTCTTCTACCAGGTGACCCAAGATGCGCAAGCCCAGGTGGCAATGTGGCACAGACACCTGCATTTCCCCCATCCGAAGCCAGTAGAGGAGGAAACCATCAGCGCCGTGTGATCATGTACAACCCTCACGCATGCGTGAGCAGAGGAAAGGAGATTTTGTCCTCAAAAATAATAACACTTGACGTAGACCGGTGAAGTCGTACCTGTAAAAACTGCCCCAGGCGCTGCATGATCTCTTTCGTCTGCTCGGCATTCTCCATCCACGAGAGCTTGAGTACCAGACAGACGAGCTTCACCAACGCGATGGCCACGAAATCGTCGAGCGTGGTACCCTTCGTGCCCATCAGGTTGAGGAGATAGGTCCCTGTTTAGACACACCGCCCCAAGTTAGTAGAGCACCGATGCCGTGGGCTCAAAAGCGACCACTTGACAAGTGCAGCTGTGAAGCAGCACGTAGGGATGCATAGGCAAGTGTTCAAGCAACGCATCATAATAATCATAATAATAACGCATCATATCTAATAGTATAAATCGGATGATCGACGAAAGTAGAAATGCCATTTTTGGGCCGAAATCGCTCCTAAATCATATGATGCAATGAAAAATCGAGGAGGGGGGAGCGAGTACGGAGACCGAGCCGGGTTTGGGATGGCAGAGCGGGCCAATGATCGCCTATAACCTTGGAGAGGGCGGTGGCAGCGAGCACGAGCGCGTAGCGGGAAGAGGAGTGGTCCAACACGAACTGGGCCTGCGTAAGGAGGGAGAAGTCGAGCTTCGCTGGGGGCTGCACGAAGAGATGCAAGAGCCGGCCGGCCTGTTCCCTGTCTTGCGCCTGGTTGCTCGTATAAAGCTTCTCGCTGAGCGCCTCGAACGTCGCTAAATCGCTTGCATTCATCTTGCGCAATTACACGATTGGGCCTGCAACATAGAAGGGCATATACTACTGAGAGACATACAAAACCGGCACAACGGCAGCTCGCAACGGCCGAAGGTGGGGGCAATTCATTGAAAAAATGGACGTACGCGGGGTGGGGTGGTTGCGGCCCTAATCGCCACAGTCAATCAAGACTGCAGTGGGGTGGTCTGCGCAGACGACTTGACAATCGTGGTGTGCACCAGTGCCACAAACGCGGGTAGTAGTAGTGCAGCAGCTCTCCCTCAGCGTACGCGGATTTGTTCAGTTCAGAAAACAGGCAGCTCCCGCCAAAATGCGCGTTGTTTTCTTTTCGTATCTTTTAGGCCTTGCTTGCGGTGGTTCCTCGAACAAAAAAAAATGTGGGTTTTACTCTTTTTGGCTGTGTGAAGCTCCGCCGTTTTGCTCCTCCCTCTCGCGAACGGCTTCCTCGTGGTGGTCGAGTGACCTTCGCCGCTTCTCGGGCTTAGGTCCTTCTCCACCTCCTTCTTGGCTTCTGCCGGCATAAGAATCTGCTTCCGCACCCTTGGTGCCGATGGCCGCGTCATCCGCTCTGCTGCGCTTGCGCGAAGAAGACCCGCCGTCGTCCCTCTTCTCGTCGCTGGCAGGCCTGTCGCGGGACCGATCTCTGCTCCTTCTGCTCCGGTCGCGCTCCGAAGAAGAGCGTCCTCGCCTCTCCCGATCTCTTCCTCTGTCCCGCTCCCTGTCTCGATCCCTGCTGGTGTCGCTGCCCCTGTGTCGATCCCGCTCTCTATCGCTCCTGCGTCGACTCCTGTCTCCGCTGCGGCTTCTGCTGCGCCTGCTGCGTCGGCTCCTGTCTCGATCTCTGCTGCGGCTCCTGCTCCTGCTCCTGCTGCGGCTTCGGCCTCTTCCACCATGCCGGCTCGATCTGGCTCTCGACCTCGAGCGCGATCGAGAACGTGGACTCGTTCCTGCAGCTAGACACAAGCGTAGGGCACCACTGTGAGCGCCGAGATCTTCCTTGAACCATAGGGACGGAGCGGAAATAGTGTGCCTCTCCTCCTCCTCCTTCTTCTTCTTCTTCTTAATACGGAGATGTCTCGAGTACCTGTGAGCTTTTTCGCGACCCGCATGGCGGCTCGCTTCACGGCGTCCAATATCTGCTCGTCCTTGGCGTTGTCGACCGTCTTTGGGGGCTTTACAATGGGGTTCTTGGAGTGATTGACCCTGTGGTGTTCCAACCCCACCCGCCCACAACAAATAATTGGTGGTCTCAGCCGAATGAAAGAACAAAAGGGGAAGTGCAGCAGGACGTGGTACTTGACGGCTCGGTCCAACAGCATGGTGCCATTAAGCATCATCGCAGCCTGCGCGGCCTCCTTCGTGGCAAACTCGATGAAGGCAAAGCGCGACGGGTGAGACTCATCGCCGGCCAGGCGACAGAAAGTGATGGGACCGCAGATGGCGAAGAACTGCATCAGCTGCTCGGACGTTATCTGGATCGTAGACGTAAATTGTAAGCCATGCTACACGTCTTGTAAAGCAAAAGGGGAGGAGGGGGGAGAGAGAGAGAGAGAGAAAGAGAAGGTATTCGTGCTAACGAAAATTGATCGATGTATCGTGTTGTCGAATACCTGGCCCGGGAGTTGGTTTGAAATGATTCACTCCACGTGCCAGAGGATGAGGGTGTGGCTAATTTGTCCCCTTTGAAAGAATGTAAAGAGAAGAAGGAGAAGGAAAGCAAGGTGATAGGTCGAGAAGTGTTAATAACACTGGTGAGGCTGTCGGAAGAAGAGAAGGCAAAGAAAGAGGAAGAAAGAAACAATGACAGGGTGAGGAGAGACGTACCGTCGAGTTGACATTGCCCACGTAGATCGTGCGTGCGATCTCGTCCTGCTTTTCGTGATAGCTCTGCGCGTTGGCCGGGGAACCCGATAGCAGCGCAAGCGAGTGCGGAATGGCACCCAGGAGCCCGAGCCCCGAAGCTGCCCCGACTCCAGGCGTGAGCGCCAGGGGAGTAGGGAGTGCCGCCGTCGCTGCAGCCGCCGCTCCGCCAACGGGTATGTCGCTCGCAGCCATGACGATCTTGACTGGCATGCCTGCAACTGCACCGGTAGACAGAGTCAAGGCAGCGTTGGCCTGCGCCATGGTCTCGAATCGCACGAAGGCGTATTGAGAGATGCCGAGGCCGTCCCTGCGATTGAGCCAAGAGAGAAACCAGGTCCCCCCAGGTGAAAAATCGTGCATGGAAAAGAAGCCGAAAAGACAAGAGGAGGGATTGATGAGAGGAGCATATATACCCAAGCAGGTTAATCTGAACGATGTTACCGCAATTGGCAAAGAAATCGCGAAGATCCTGCTCGGTGGCCAATGGCGAAATGTTGGTCACAATCACAGTGGAGACACTGAATTGCGGTGGCACCGGTAACAGGCCGTCCGATCCTGGGTCGCTGACAGGTGTGCTGAGCAGTCCTTCCCCTCCCTTCTCATGCAATGCTGCCTCTTCTGCCATCACCGCGAACCAAGATGAAGGAAAAGATCTTAGCGTGAAGTAATTCCAAAAAGAAAAAGCAAAGAAAAAGCAGACACACGGCCACAACAACCGCGGAAGCAGCTGCTTCATTTTCATTTCTTCTTGTTGGCCACCATCTCTAGCAGGATACAGTCACCAGTGTCGAGCACATTCGTCTCGATATCACACAACGCGGAACTGAAGTTGAGGATGGCTCCTGTCTTCAATGAGAACAGATACAGTTTCTGTGACAGCAGCACATTCGCGAGTGTCAAAACACAGATCTTGTGGCCCATGAGGGGTGTGCGTACATAAGGTCCGTTTGGTCGGTTGTTGAAGTTCTCCACGCTTCCTGCTGACGCCACCATGTCGAGCACCTTACCCACGGACCATGTCCTGTCGAAGAACTGCGACAATTGGGTCCGGTTAGTAGTCGAGAGAATGGCGCCGGCAAGGACCATCGGTAAGTGGTACCATCATCTTCGGCTCTACACGCGAGTCGATCGGGAAGACCACCTCGAGGTAGTACCTCTTCTCCGGCGGGATCTTGTCGTTACCCTGCGGAAGAAAGAGGTGTTACCATCTCAGTCTCCTCCCTCAGGGGCATCGCGAATGTCAGATCCTAGGTACGATTGCTCTCTGGCGCATCCGCATGAGCTTGACTTTATCGTTGGTTTTGTTGGTGGTGCGCAGTTTGAGAAGATCCTCTATCCGACCCAGGACGCTCCTTTGCTTGTCGAGCTTCTCCTTGGAGACTGCCCTCAGCTGGACCGTTTGTTTGATTGTATGTATTGGAGGGTGCGCAGCTGTGATGCTACTGTGAAATCGAATGCAAGAGGGATAAAAAACGGAGCCTACCTCAACAGGCGCACTTGGGTCGCGGGGGCATTGATGCTCATGAGGAGCTCGATGTCTGCGTACAGCCCGAGAAGAGCGTGATTGGTAAACGATCTTGTTTGTTCGAAGAGTCAGGAGGACCAAGTGGCAGTCAAGACATAAGGAAGGAGTACCCGGTACAAAAGTTCTTCTTGCAGTAGGGACAAATGATGGGCACCAGCTCGCCACCACGGCACCCACGAGCCGAGCATGGGTTGGACCGCTTTGGCTTCTGCCCCTCCTTGCCGAGCCCCGTGGGAGGGCAGCCGGCATTAATGTGTGCATCCACCTGCTCGATCAACATCCATGACCGGTGCCAGAGCAGCAGTCAGTCTTGTGTTACACCCTAAATCGCTAGGGGTGGCCGTAGCGGAGGAAGTGGGAGGCCAGAAGCGCGTGGAGAGCAAGCACGCATTACCTTGACGTTGACGTCTTCCCCGGGTCGGACAGGGATGAGCTCACCACACAGGGGACACGACGGCACCACTCTCTGCAAGCCCCCCCCCCCACCAAGCACGCAACATGAGCAGACGAAAGAGAGTCGCTCACCAAGAGCTGGTTGGGGGGGGGGACAACACTACGCACGTTCTTCTCTGCCGAGGCAGCGCAGTTGTGGTCCTTGAAGGTGCGGTGCTCAAGGCAAAAGACTTCGTGACACGCCGAGCACTCAAAAGGCAAAAAGTCTGTGATGCTCATTTGCATCCATCCACGATTAGCCTGCAGGCTTCCGTGAGCAAAGGAGGGAGGAACCTAATTGCTTGCATTCCGGCATTGCACAGTGCTCTCCAAGATCTGGGAACTCCATCTTGTGCGGCGAGTGAAAAATGAGATAAATAAAATAAAATAAATAAAAATGCAAGGCGGAGAATGCCAGCTATTCCTTTACTGTTCCTTGGCCACGTGCTGAGGGCCACACAAATCGCGCGAGGACCGACTGGCGTAGGCGTCGCGGAGGGAGGTGACGCTGCATTGAGCAAGGAAGGCGGCGGCTCGCTTGCGTTGCTCCTCCTCCAGCCGCTCCTTGGCGAGGGCGCTCTCGTTGCTGCTGCTGCTGTTGCCGCTCCTCTTCCGCACGAGCGCACCCGGTTGGGGCGCCTGCGGGTAGAACCGCACCCGGCGCGTCGATCGGGGCAGAAGCAGGAACCCGTTGTCGCTGAATCGACCCTTCATCGCCGCCGACTCGAGGAATACGAACGGCACCACCGCCTCGTCGCTCTCGTTCACCACCTCGAGTCGGATCGCATCTTGCTGCCGGTGGCCCGACCCCTCGTCGTCTTCGGCGTCGCCGCTTTCGTTCTCACCGTCTCCTTGCTGCTCGTCTTCCTTCTTCTCCGCATCGACCGGTACCTTGCTGAGATCGTTAACGTCGGCCTCAGCGGCAGACGAGGCTATCTCTTCCTCCAGCTCGTTTACGGAGCCCGCTTCCTTGCCCTTGGACACCTGGCGCAAGGTCTTGGCGACCACGGGCTTCGGCTGCTCAGGCCGGAGCGAGAGCCGAGCGGGAAGCAGCCCGACCTGTACACCATGCGAAAGACGTCTATTACTAAAAAAAGAATGATAGGAATTGCGGGCAACGTTGGCGTGCGTACGTGTTTGAACGCAGACAGGAAGTGGACGTTCTGGCTCTGCCACTTGAGACTTCGCTCCTCGGTGGCCGCCGCGGTCTCCGACGTGCCACTCTCCGAGGAAGACAGCGAGAGCAGCAGGAAAGACTTGGCGCGCTCCTTCTCCTCCTCGTACAGCGAGTTCTACGCCCCCCCCCACAGCCACAAATGTGAGATGCCCGACGTGGGTGCTGATCAGTGCGGTGACCCACCACCCAGGCAGTTGTACCGTTTTGAGGAGGTCTTTGACCTTTCGCTTCCAGACGGCCTTGCTGCAATGGGGCTCGGCCTTGAGGCTCTCGTGCCATTGACCGATTTGCTTGCCATGCCACGTCCACAGCTGGACGGTAAGCGTGAGGGCGAGAGTCGACGCAAGGTCGCTCGTTACCCAGACTTCGACCTCGCCATCGGTCGTCTCCAACGATGACACGAGCAGCGGCGCGAAGAAGTGGCGTGCATAGTACTGCAGCACCTTCCATCGCCCGTCGTACTCGATGGACGACCAACTCGGCCCTGTACACACGAGCCAGCAGTCAGCATCATTATGTACAACCTAAAGTTCGATCACCGCAAGGCGAAGCAAGGCGCACCTTGCCAGATGTCGTTGAGTTGCCAATAAACCACGCCCATGCATGTAGGCTTACACCGGCGCCAGTGTTCCGACGCGGTCTGATGGCGTACGGGTAAGGGTTGGTTATTTAGAAAGAGTTTGTGTTGGTTCGTGTACGGGGGAAGAAAAAGAGGGAAAGGGTAGAGAAAGAGAGACGTGCAAAGAGCGCACCTTGATGGAGAGGGCCTGCAGCACTTGGCTCACGTATACAAAGTTCTCGAATGAGTTGGGCATTTTGAACTGCCGGCAGATGTGCTCGAGTATTGCTGGTTGCATACAAGCCATGGAGCACACCACAGGTCAGTGATGGGCTCAACTAAACCTAAGAGATCGAGAAGATTCCACGAAGCCGTTGGTACCTTTATTTCCCATTGCCGGACTTCGTTGTCTGAACTCCATCGCAGCGCTGGTCACCTGTACAGGATCGCGCTCAGTCTACACGTGCGACGCAGACATGTGGGATTGGGGAAGGTAATGGAAAGAAGATGTGAATGTCCGTACGTTGAAGTCCTCATCGGGATCGGCGATCACTTGTCGTAGGGTGGGCACCGACGGAAACGATTGGAACCCGAACTCGGAGCAAAAGCGGGGGCACACCTTGAGGTACTCTGAGAGCAGTCGACCACCCCAAGAAAGGCCGCGCGATCAGCGGTCAGAAAGCTCCAAAAGTGGGCGCGTGAGCGACGCACCTGAAAACGGCTTATTGCTATGCCACACCGCCCAATAGTGCGAATCACCTTTGCTGTGGTCTCCGGCCTGGATACCAGACCGACACACGAGAAAACACTTGGGTGTGAAAAATATTTCTAACCAGCGTACCTTCAAGATAAACCGAGGAGCCATGAAGAGCACGCACCTTGCCCCACTTGTGCATTCCGTTGGAGGGAGAGGAAGGCCAGAAGGGAATAGTGCCGTGCGGGTCCTCCAGCGCGTAGGTGGCGTGTACGGTGTCGTAGTACAGCTTGAAATAGTCGCACACGTACAAATCCCTGCATGACGTGGCCAGAAACGTCAGGTCAGCGGGCAAGAGGAACCAAGCAAGCTTCCACAAGTCTTTTCTTTTCCCAGGCACCTGTTGCTCCGTGACTCCTCCCAGAAGTCGAGCGCCTCTTCGTTTTCGTTGTTGCCATACCACAGCACAATGCTGCAATGTCGGCTCAATCGCCGCTGCGCGAGACAGTGGTGTGAGTGGTGGTAGGGGATGCGAGCCAATAGACGCGCGAGCACTTACCAGCTGGTACTGCACTTCCTTCTCCACATTTTGTAGGAAGGCTTTCGTGGTCGGGTACAGGGAGCACGCAAACATGAAATCGTGCAGAACCATCAGACCCAACTGCGCGCAGGACAACCCACCGGTGGTCAGACCATACACCAAGGCCCTTCAAGTTAAAGCTGATAGCACGAATGCGGAAGGATAGAGGCAAACCTTGTCGCACAGCTCATAAAAGTAGTGCCGCTCATACATGCCGCCACCCCACACACGAATGCAATTCATGTTGGCTGCGGCTGCGCTCTCCAACAGTCCTTTGAGACGCTCATCGAGCACTCTCCCATCGAAACAATCCCTGCATAAGAAGAAAGGGTTCGAAGACTTAGGCAATCGTCTTCGTGTAGTGCAGGGGGTGAGTCAATACGGAGGTATCCAGTTGGCTCCCTTGGCAAAGACGGGCGTTCCTGGGAGCGAGAAAGCGAGTGTGTCAACCAATTGTCCCATGGCGGAGGCGGGTACACGTTTGAGAGGTGGCGTATGGTATACCATTGATTTCGAGGTAAAAGGACTCGCCGACGTCATCTGGCTTGGTCACGAGTCGGGCTTGTCGCAGGCCCAGGTCCACGCACAGTCGTCGTTCCTCCGACTCGCCTCTGACCGTAAGCGACAACTCGTAAAGTGGCTGCCATAATAAAACAGTGTTGGCCCTAGGAGCATGAACACCAGTGACGCCGCAGCGTAATGAACCAGCTGGCGTGGAAAAGGGAGAAGCTCGTACCTGGTCGCCATAGCCACGGGGCCACCAGAGTGCCGGTTTGCTGACCTCCATTTGGAACTTGACCCGGTTCTCCCCTGCCTCCAGTGCGCTCTCTTTGAGCAACACTAGCAAACAAAGAATACATGTCAGTGTGTGCAAGCTCAGCCCAAGAACCCCACAAGTTTACGAGAATTGCAGGGACGTACTGATGGGGACAGACGATAAACTGGCAAACTCGTCCTTGAGCTTGAGCTCAAGCGAGAACACGGCATTCATCTTATTTACAGCGGTCAACTGTTGGCGCATGGGGAGAAGGAATGGCCATTACGCGTTGGTAATGCACGTACCAACATATGGAGAAGTAAATTAATCGTGGCAGACTGTGACGTGCATACCAGTAGGGAGAGATGCAGCGTGACGAAGTGCTTCTTGAGGTTGTGCACTTGATGACACGTGAGCGTGCTGATTTCTGAGAACTCGGAGAAGGCCACAAGCCGGATCGGTCGCTGGATGCCGCAGGGCACGAAACACGGTCCCCAGTCCCATCCAAAGTCGCAACCTCTCTGCAAGGCAGCACCACCACCACAAGCTCAGCTTGAACGACTTGCTTGAGAATGATGGTTGTGGTGATCACACGTACCTTTCGGATCCATCCTCTGTTCTTTTCGCCGTAGGTGTACTCCATCTGCAATCGCAAGAGAACAACACATCGCATTGGGCGTTAGCCGTAAGAGTGAGGGTGAACTCTTAAGAGAGCCTGGACGCACGGAGGGCACTGGGTAGGGCGAAGTGCTGGCCTGCTCCTGGCAGTAGTCCACAGCGGACGAGAATTCAATCTCGATTTCGTTGTCGCCCTCCACCAGGATTGGCTTGGCCCGCGTCTGCACCGATGACGAGGACCCCATGCCGCTGGTGACCACCGGCACGGCCGAGCCCGAGCCGGACATCGAGCTGACCGGGACTGCGGCGGTCGTCTGCGAGTTGCTGCCGCTGTGCGTCGAACGCTGATGGAGCGTAAACACGTACTGCCGAAACATGTTCTCAGTTGTGCCCACTTCGCGGCCGTTCACCTTCACCTTGGCTGCAAATAGAGAGACACACCATGCGGTGATGAGAAAGGAGGTTTGGAGCAGTTGTCGCGCACGCCAAAGGAGTGTTGTGGTGCTACCCAAGGTGTCGAGTCCCTCACACACGAGCTGCACCCGAGAGTGCGTCTTGAGGTAGTCTGGGGGAATGACAAAGGTGCGGGCGAAGATCCAACGGCCGTGCACCATCCAGCGGTAGTCCTCTTCGCCTCGCCCAGCGTACAAGTCACCAAGCAAACCCGCTTGCATGAGCCCTGCATCCACGCAGCGTGCAGATTTGGGATGATTTAATTGCAAATAAAATAACACAAAACAAATAAGATCGCAGCTGGATAACCTGCCACGATAGATGGAGGAGAGCGGGACGGCCCCAACTCTTATAAGAGGTGCAAAAAGTACCTGTGTGGACATCGCACGGTACACTGATCTTGACGCCCTCTTGCAGCTTGGCCAAGAGATCGGGAGAAGGAGCAGGATGCCGGTTGAGGTATTGCTGTTTGAGGTGCTGCTCGCGTTTCTCGCCTGCCAGCTGTTGTGGTTGATACCGCAGCGTCCACTCTCCGGCCAGATCCATCGTGCCTCCCTCGATTTCCATTTTGATTTCAAGTAATCCCCCCAACGCTGCAGCCGTGCACGCCGCGAACTCAGCTCAATCCAAACTCCACTTTGCGCGGAAGATGAAGACGAGAACAGCTGGCTCGCGAGAGAAGCCAACAACGCGAAAACGAGGAAAGCTGCACGAATCCTGCCCCCCTTTAGAATTTTCGCGTCTTTTCCTTTGGCCCTTCTGCTCTTGTCTTCTTTTCTCTTTCAAGCTTGTTGTTGGCCATCCCGGCGTGCCCCAAGGCACGAACCGCGAGCAGCTCTGTTTTATTCAATCGGGATGACGATCTCTTGGCCCAGTGATGTGGCGGGCGAGGCGGCGGACGAGGACGAGGACGAGGACGAGGCCACGACGTGATCGCGTATTCTCTCCTTGCCGGGTCCCTCGACTTCGACCTCCTCGCTGTCATCAATCGAGACGCGTTGACCAGCGCCACTGTCCCGCAGTGGTAACGTCGCTTCTGCGCCTTCGCGACCATCCCGCAGACGATCCCAATCGATGTCGAGCGTCGTTCGCTTGCCGTAGTGGTCGGTGTACTCGAATACGCCCTCCGTCACGATCTTGATGTGCGCTCGCTTCACCAAGGGCTTGCGGCCGTTGATTCTCTTTGGCATCAAGACGTGGTCGATGTCGCACAGCTTCACCTCTGCACATTTTACATAGTGAGTCTGGATCGTCGTGCAGGTGCCCACTAGCGACGCCGTACCAGTGGGGAAGAGTGTTCGGTAACCCTTCATCTCGATGGCGGATCCTGCATGATGGAGTGGCCAAGGCGCTGTCAGTAACCAAGATAAGCTAAAAGTCACGTCACGAGGCACGAACCTGGAATAAGCTTCTCCACGAGACCGCCCTGGCCATCGGACAAACCGGTGAGCTGTCCCACCAGATCCACAATGCGTATCACGTTCAGCTCCCCGAGATCCGCGGACTCGCGCTTCTTCTTGTCTTTCCCCACGGCGACCTGACGAGCAAGCTCCTGCTTGAGCTCAGCCTCCACCGTCGCCTCCTGGCCTCGCGTACAATAGAGACGCACACACACAAAAAAACGGTGTGAGAGATGCCAGAGTCGAGGAGTAGCCATGTACCACGTACCAGGGTGTCGCTCGGTTCCGTTTCCTTCTTGGTCACGAGGGTTCTGAGCAGGGCGAGAAGTGCAAAGATGTCCATTTGCCAGGGAATGTCGATCCTGTTGCCCCGCGATCTGTCGGCCCGCTCGAGATCCTGGGCTTCCTTCGTGGCGCCCTTTACGTGATAGCGCTCCCAGGCCCTCGCACCCTCGTCGTACCACAAGTCCTGGATTTGCAGGATAATCTCTCGGTTGCGCTCGCGGGCCAGCCCTTCGGGCGTCTTGTCGTAGAAGTAGTTCTGCATGCCGTACTCGTCAAAGATCGCCTTCATTACCGACCACTCGTCGTTGAGTTGAAGCTTGCCGGTCTTTGGATCAGGACTGTGGAGGCCCAGATAAAGTGCGTGAGTACTCACTGAGCTCAGGAAAGGAGGACGACAGACTCCTCATGTACCGCGAAGACACCGGGCCGAGGTTGTAGTCGCCCATGAGCATGGACGCCACGATGATGTCCTCTGCACCCAGGAACTTTTGGTTGTAGTATTTCATGAATTCCATGATGGCACGGAACTGGTAGGTGTGAATGCGCATGTAGTGACCCGCCTGAGCGTGCGTCGTGAAGAGGGTGAGCTTGCACTTGCGGCCTCCGATCTCGCCCAGCACGACTGCGAAGTGCACACGATAAGGCAGTGCCCGGACCAAAGGTTGAGGGAGGGTTGGGCACATGAAGAAGAAGGAAGAGTACCAGAGCACCCGAGTACGCCCTGTGACCACAAATTTGATAGGTCACGCAGAGTTAGCAGGAAGCAAGGGCAGGAGAATAGGTGGGCCAAAGTGACGGTGAGCGCACCTTGCCAGCCAAGATATCATCGCGCGAGGCGACCGAAAATCGGATAAATTCGGGGTCAAGCACGGGATAGCGCGACGCCACAAAGAGACCACTGTTGAGCCGATACGGCTTGGGATCCACGTCGCACAGGACCCACGGGTAGGTGGCTCCTGCTTCGGTCAGCCGCCTTCCCGCCTCTGTGCTTGGGCGTCAAACGGTTGCCCCCCTTTTGGCCCACCAAAACTGCATGCATATTGCGACGTACCGACGCTGCTCTCGCCGTTCAGTTCCGCTGAAACTGGCCGACGTATCTCAGGCTTGCCTGCTCCGATCTCCCTCAACTGCCAAGCATTCCGGAAAGGGCTGAGCGACTCATAGCCATAAAAGCGCGTGGTGGCAAATGGCCGGCGTACCACTCTATTGATGACGGTGAGATCGAAGAGCTCCTGCAGACAGATGATGTCGTCACGGCCGCTCTTCACATCTCGCAGCATTGCCGGGGCGCGCTTGGGCGGGATGGCGAGACCATTTACTGGACTCACGTGGGGAATGAAGCCCAGGTTCTGCGTTCGCAGCACCACCCTGCTCGGTGGGCGGTTGGTTCTGATGATCCCACGTCACAGCAACGTGAGTTGGGAGGTGCAAGATCGAGAGGGCTCCTGAGTGAAGTACGTACGCAGCGGCCTCGTAGGCTTCGTCAGGTGGTCGTACAAAGGTGAGGTCCTTCTTGCCCGCAGCGACAGCAGTTGCGCGTAGCAGGATGCCAAAGGGAATCAAGATGAGGGCGATGGGGACCATCAAGAAGGAGAGAATGCCTGTCACGACCCGTAACAGGAACTCCATAGACGCGCTGTTCATCTGGCCGAAGCGACCTACCACAACGCCCCCACCGGTTTGAGCTGCAGCACGCACGCCGCGCTATCCGCAACACGCGCGACACGCATTGGGGGGGGGGCACGTACCAGGAGCAAAGGGGCAGAGGAAGGAGCGACAGAAGAAATAGACGAGCGTTGTGGTGGGCCAGGATAGCACACGACCCACATTGTACGTGGCCGACCAGAAGGGCGACGAGAACAGGTGTCCGTGGGCATTGTAGCGCGATTGTGTCGGCCCCGAGACTTGAACCGGGTACCCTGCGATAGAGACGTGTGAACAAACGCGGACAAAGAGAGGAAGGAGAAAAGAGGTGAGAAGGGGAGGGGGGGAGGCACCTGGTATGTCGCTTTCGAGCACCAGAGGTTCCCAGTTGGCTGCGGAGGGGGCACTCGTTGTTGTTGTTATTGTTGCCATCGTGTGGCAGACTGAAATAAAAATAATAATGGCTGGTCGAGGACTAAGGTAGCACACAAATGCAGGAGAGGAGGGATGCAGCAAGGAGCTGCTTGTTTGTGGTGGTTGCTGGTGTATTATTGAAGCTGTGGAGTGCAGACAAGCACCAACAGTCCCTCTTCGTGCCGGAAATTCCCCGGATTCCAGGCAGGCTTCGACCAGAGATGGCCTGTTGGCTGCTTGTGTGATGAGGTCAGCTGGTGGCAGGAGATCCACCACGTGCAGTGTAGCACTGAAGTACTGAGGTCGTCCTTGCCACCAGTCGTTTCAGTCGGAGTTGGGGGCGGGAAGGGGCGGGCAGGGCTATGATTGTTGGATACGGCCATACTGCGCAGAAAGCACCGCTTCCCATCCGAACAGCGAAGTTAAGCTGCGCCAGGCGGTGTTAGTACTGGGGTGGGCGACCACCCGGGAATCCACCGTGCCGTATCCTTTTTGTTGCTCACCACTACTGGTGCATTCACCCTCTTTTGGTGGTTGTTCACCCCTCCCCAATAATCAAGCGAAAATTGTTGATTGTTATCTTAATAATGAGGGGAGGGGTGCCATGCAGGGGTGGGTGGGCAGGGGAGGGCCAAAATCAGTTGCCCCCATTTTAGGGAACCAATTTAAATAAATCCAGAATACTCTTCATGAATTGAAGAAAGATGTGGAGTATCCCCATCAAGACAGTTGAGGACAGGGCAGTCAGTGATAATATCACTTGCCTAGCTCATCCCTGCCTAATTCCACTGGTGGATGGGAGAGTGCAATATTGATATGCTAGAGTGGTACTCTCAAGTGATGTTGTGTGACTTTAAACCAAGTGTTCATGAAAAAGGGTCAGTGACCCTTTTTGCTTAGCACAAAAATCAACTATCTGTACAAAAAAGGCCACCATTTGGCTGTTTTTTGTGAGGTTTGTGTACAGATCCAGGAAAGCTTGGGAACCATTTTCAGAAAATGACAGAAGTGGAGGATGTTATTGAAGATGGAATGACAAAGGCAAAATCGCTTTTTATGTACAGATTTCCCATCCAACATGTGTTGGCTTGCAATTTTGCCGAAATATGTGCATTTTTAAGGTCTTTCTTGCATTTTCTACACATTTTCCATTCACATTTCACAGATTTTGTGCATTGAACTGGTTGAAGTGTACTGATGACACCAGTCTGTTTCTGGAGGGTGTGCAGATACTGGTGTTACAGCCCTGACAATCTGTACATGCTGCCAGATAGTTAGTGAAAAAGAGTCACTGGCCCTTTTTTGTGAACACTTGGTTTTTAGGAACAATCATGATCCTGTAAAAATGGGATTAAAGTAATTTCATTGGCTCAAAAGTGAGCATCTCTTGTTCTTTTGTGGTTGATTTCAAGAAATTACAGTTCACTTGGTGAGAACAACTTTAATGAAAGAGTGTGGTTGGATCAGCAAATGGAGGCATTTGCACATGCATGTCAGCTATTGTTTTGGTGGTTGATTGTTAGTGGCTGTACCAAAAGTGACCTATTTGCATGATTATGGTGCCTATCATGAACACCTGGATAGCTGAACTCAGCCTAGTTCATCCTCTAGAGCCTTATGCAATGCAATTGCCAAGGTGAGCAGGGGATTGTGTGATAGCAGCTAATGCTGTGAGCTAATCTCATAGTGCTTTGATTAGAGAGAGGGTGACAGAGTCAGCAATGGGTGGTTGGAGGGAATGGGGTAGGTGAGTTGGACAGAGATGGTGTGGGTGAATGAGTCAGTGATGGGCTGTTGGAGGGCAACTGCATGGGTGAGTTCAAAGGGGCCTGTGTGGACAACTGAGTTGGCAATGGAGTCCTTGTTTTCAAAAGAAAATCTACAGTAGATCTTGTGAACAACCACCAAAAGAGGGTGAATGCACCAGTAGTGGTGAGCAACAAAAAGGATACGGCACGGTGGATTCCCGGGTGGTCGCCCACCCCAGTACTAACACCGCCTGGCGCAGCTTAACTTCGCTGTTCGGATGGGAAGCGGTGCTTTCTGCGCAGTATGGCCGTATCCAACAATCATAGCCCTGCCCGCCCCTTCCCGCCCCCAACTCCGACTGGTGGCAAGGACAGCTTGGGCCGGGGGCTGTACACCACATGTTGCCGACCACTGCTCGTGCAAGCAGAAGGACCTTTTTTTGCGCCGTTTACGAGTACCTCGCGCCGAAGGTTTGCCACTCTCATGACCACTTCGGCCTCGTCCCACGTTGATCCGCTGGTGCTGGCATGTCAGCGCGACTCGTACACGCGTGAGCTCCAGACCCGTGTCAAGGCCCACCAACCCACAGAGGGAGGAGTGCTAGTGGAGTTCGAGGACTCCATCCTCTTCCCTGAAGGTGGCGGGCAGCCTTCGGATGCCGGCACCGTACACCCCTCCCCGGTTTTTATTCTCTCACCGTTTAATCTTTGGAAAGATGGACTGAGTAGTGTTGCAGGTGGACGGAGTGCCAGTGGGACAGGTGTTCCGGCATGCCGACGGACGAGTCCTGCACGCCCTGCCTTCCGTACCGGCCGACCCAAGCAAGGTGGTATTGAGCGTCGATTGGGGGCGCAGGTTCGACCACATGCAGCAGCACACTGGTGCCCGTCCCTACCTAACGTTCGCTTGCTCCTCTGATCTGTGATACCCACTCACATGCAATCATCACTTCAGCTCAGCACCTTATCTCTGCGTTGGCCATGTCCCGCTTCAACGCCGACACCGCCTCCTGGTCGTTGGGCAAGGAGCTGTGCACCATAGGTAGACACCTTCCGCTCCACACTACCTTGTCTTCAGGTCTCTAACTGTGTGTCGCGTGTGTCGCGTGTGTCACGTGTCGCGTGGGCAGACTTCAACGTCCCCAAGATCAGCCAGGAGGACCTCGGCCGCCTTGAAGAGCTTGTCAACGAGTATGAGCCACTTCAGTCGCTCCCGTGTGTTGGTGCACGCTCTGGCTGCTATTCTCTGATTGTAACGCGCACCTATACAGAGAGATCAGACAGGCAAAGCCGGTGCGATGCCACGAGGTGCGGACTGATGAGGACAAAGCAGCGTTGCCCGAAGCCGTGCGTTCTCGAGGCCTTCCCACCAATCTGGGCGTCATCCGGCTCATTGAGATTTCTGGGTGCGCGCATGTCCACACCACACCGGCACGAGAACCCTTAAACACGCATCGCTCCTCTTTTAATATGCGCGCTGATACAGAGTGGACATGAACACCTGTTGTGGCACGCACGTGAGCAATCTGAGCGAGCTGCAGATGATCAAGTTCGTTGGCACAGAGCCCAAGAAGGGCATGGTCCGCGTCTCCTTCCTCGCCGGAAACAGGGTATTTATATGGCCTCCTCTCACAACTATGCCCACATTGCTGCTGACTTCCTGGCGTGCACGCCAGTTGTCACGAGCCGTGTCGACCTGGAGCGAGCGCGAGAAGAAACTCAACATCACACTTCAGTGCGCAGCCACGGAGCACGTAGCCGCAGCCACCCGCATCAACAACGACATCAAAGCATGTGCGTGCTTCTCCTTTCATCTGCACTGCACCGCACCCGTTTCTTACATCGCCCTCATCACCACCATCACCACCGGATTTTGTTGTGCCCATCAGTGACGCAGCAGAAGAGGAAGTTGATGAAGGACCTGGCGGTATTTGTCGGCCAGAGCGCCGTCAAGGAGGGGCACAAGCTAGTGGATGTGCATCGCGATGACGTGGACATGTCGTTCCTCCAGACCACGGCCAAGGCCGCCCAGGTGAGTGAGCCACCTCTTTCACTACACTCTTCTTCGTTGAGGCAAGGCTAACTGTCCGATATTGTGCTGCAGGACGCTGCCAGAGCCGCCGCGAGCGAGCTGGTCCTGTTCTTGAGCTTCAGTGAAGGAGAGGGAGGTCAGTTCATCCTCCAGGGACCGCAGGCGCTGGTGGCCGAGACTGGGAAGCAGGTGGCCGAGCTGCTGCAGGGCAAGGGCGGCGGCCGTGGCAACACGTTTCAGGGTCGCGCCGGCTCCTTCAAGCGCCGCAACGAGGTGGTCGAACTCCTTCGCGCCCAGCTTCGCTCATCGTCATGAACTGGTAAGGGTTCCACCAACACAGCGTCAGCCCAGTGCATTGGTGGGCACTTGTGGCTGTTGTTCTGTTATAAACCCAAGAACTTGCACACAACGCCGAGGGAAGGCTCATTGCACAAGGCACTTGCTGGAACTAGCGGCCGCGGGGGCGGTCGCGCGGAGAGTCAGCGGCATCCCGTCGAGCACTGCCTTGGCGGGCACCCAGCATCGCCTCAGGTGCGCAGGGCCGAATACCGTGGTGTAGAGCATGTTCTCACTCCTGTGATGACCCTTCTCGAGGATGTTGTTGACCAGGATCATGAACGCCTCGTTCACTGCACGGTCATCACAAGCAACGCTTGCATTAAACGGAGATGCAAAGGGAGATCCACACACACATGTGTACCTCTAATGTCGTCGCGCGAGCTGACCGTAATCGACCCCAGAGCGCCTATCTGGGCCGCGAAGCTCGCTGCCTCCTCGCTGGTCACCTGCCACGCTTCTGCCGGCTGTTCACACTGGCACCCGACTACCGGTGGGAGGCAAGGTTCGGACCAACGCAGCTGACGTGAGACATGTCGTCACAGGGCTGTTGTGACAACGAGTCTGTTGGGGCGTGGACGTACCAACGATGACGCTCGGGATGTTGGCCTTTTGCACGTGTGCGACCCACTCCGGGAGTCTGTCGAACGATTCGCGTTTGGTGACGTCGTACACGAGCACCGCGCCGCAGGCTTCCTTGAGATAGACACGAACCATGTTGCCGAAGCGTTCTTGGTTGGCTATGTCCCACGCTGCACCACAGAGTCCGTGAGCCGTGTGCTGTTAGGGGTTAGATGGCCCGAAGCGCTGCAGAACGAGAGAGTCGCGTACTTTGCACGCGAACTACAGCGCCGTTGACGTCAAGCACGTTGAGCGCGAAGTCCACGCCGATGGTGGTGGCCCGACGGCTCGTTTGGCCCGGGCCATGCCCTGCCCAATGTCGCACGAGCCGCGTTCTCTCGAATTCCGCGTGACCCACCACCACGACCTTCATGATGTGCTCTTGCGAGTCTTGTTGTGACTGCTGCTGCCTCACTATCTTCATGTTGTGCGGCTCAGGAGCTAGCGTCTCATACATCGCTGGTGTCGGGTCTCCTGGAGACCACAACACGTTGATAAGAAGAACTGAACGAGTGGGCATCAGCAGCAACGACGCACTTCCTTCACCTCGTAGCTCGCTTCGCTGCCGGGCGTAGTCTCCCATGCGCGGTCGTATCCAGGCCAGATAGTGCGCCTTGCACGGCTTCGTGCCGGAAGCGAACCACTCGGGGTCACAGAACCGACGCCACAGGCTGTCACTCCCGCTGGCTTGATCCAGCGACTGTGTCGTGTGCGGTGGTGCGTATGTGGTGGTGGTGGTGGTGCGTGCGTGTGCGTATCGGGCCGCTTTCCTGTTACGCCTCGCCTGCAACACTGCCTGCGAATGGTGGGGTGCGCCGCGTACTGTGCAGGTTCGGGCGACGGAGCAGAGGTCGAGCGGGTCAAGGAAACCCAACGCGTAGAGAAGCACTTCCAACGGCAACCGTAGCAGCACGCACTCGCCGTCTGCAGGTGGCGACACGAACACGGAAAAGGAACTCTCTGGAGGGGGAGAAGAAGGAAATCGGGGGGGGGGGACAAAGAACGGAGAGCCGCCGCATTCCACGTACGAGGGATCGGGGCCAAACGGGTGCGATCTTCTACTTTATAGGAGGAGTCAAGGCTGGCAAACATGGCCAAGGTGCCCCCACTGGCCAGACGAACTGAGTTCAGCTTCGTTCTTTAGTTCTCCTCCTGTAGTGTAAAAAGGAGGTGAAAAATTAAAGTTATTCATCTTTTCCATCAGCTGAACAGCTTGCAGCGCAACAACATGCTGCAGGCGCTCTGGGGCCGTTCGAAGCCACAGGCCGCAACCTCAACAGAGAACGGTGGTGGACAAGACCAGGAAAGCGGGACGGTAATCGAAGAAGGCATTCAGGATGCTGAAATTGGAGATGCAGAGACCAGTGCGCAATCAAACCCTGTGAAGAGGAAACGAGAAGAAGCAAAAGAAAAGAAAGAGGAGGGAAACGATAACAAGCTGTTTCATGGAGAGAAGATTCAGGTGACAAATGGCGTTCTGATCAAGAATGGAGTAAAATCGCAAGAGGGAGAGGAAGAAGATGACGCCCATCAGATGCCCATGCAGATTGCGGAGACCAGAGGACAAGGGCACAGCGGTGGGCTCGTGCCATACCAAGAGACGCCCTTCGGCATGCTACCGCCAGAGATGGTGCTCCAAATCTTCAGCTTCTTCCTCGACGATTTGCCCTTCCTCGTGCGCAGTATCGGGCTCACCTGCCGCCACTGGAACGACTTGGCTTCCTCCAACCCTCGTGCGCCCCTCAATCTCTGAGTCTTTGAGCTCTGCTCTTGTCTCCTTTATGTGCTGCTGAGCACTCAGCGCCCAAACAGCTTACCGGTTGAGTTGGCGTGGTGTATGTGCGTGTGCGTGTGCGTGTGTGGTGGTACGTGTGCGTGGCTGGTGTCTGCACAGTGTGGAAGCGAGTGATGGAGCTGGGCCTCAGTGAAGTCCTGTCGTGGACCTCTGCGGACCCGATCGGCGTGGTTCCCAACACCAACGCGCCGCCAGACATCGAGGACAGTTCCTACAAAGACCTCTTCTGTAAATACCACGTCCGCATTCGCAGTGCGTTCCCCTATCCTCTTCTATGTGCAATGCAGCATCGCGTCCCCTTCATGCTTTGCACAACAACAACAACAATAACAACACCAACAACAACCAACACACACCAACTGATTCCTTTTTCAACGTTCATCGGATGTCAGACAACTGGGAGAACGGATCGTACTCCATAAAGGCCCTGACCGGGCACAAGGACTTTATTCGATGTGTACGGTTCGACAAGACCCATCGGGCGGTGAGCAGCGGCGTGGATCGGATGGTGTGCGTGTGGGATCTGAAGACGGGCGAGTGCATCAAGACCATGAAGGGCCACACCGGTGGTACGTTACATTCTGCTAAAAGCCACCATTTGGTAAAGTAGTGTGTCGCGTGTCGCGTGTCATGTCGTGTGCTGCACACGCAATAACGGCCTGCTTTGCTTCAGAGGTGGACAGCGTGGACTTTCACGGTGACACCGTCATCAGCGGCTCTTTTGATTCGACGGTGAGGTTTTGGGATGTGAAAACGGGCGAGTGCACGAACGTGCTGAAAGAGGCGGGCTCCATTTTGATGGTACTGCCCACTGCCGTCACGACGCATCGCCATCTGGCCACTCCTCACTGACTCAGTGCTCATTGTCAACCCCCACAGTGGTGTGTGCACCTCTTCCCCGAGAGCAACAGAGTCCTTTGCCCAGGTTCCGTCGGTAATGACGACCTCTCATACCATTTTCTTGCCTTTTGAGAGAAGCGTCTGACGATTCTTGCCACTCTTTCAGCTTCGTTGGCGCTGTGGGACTCGGAAAAGAGGGAAGTGCTTCATCGATACACGAATCCCACGTCGGCCAACGTGATGGTGAGTTGAACACGCACACTGCTCTCCCCGTGTTTCTTACGCGTAAACTAACTGAGGGTCTTGTGCCGTCGCATTGGCCAGTCCATGTACGCGTGCGGACAAAGCGGACCGGTGGACCCGCTGCTGACCGGCTCGTCGGACAAGATCATTCGACTGTGGGACACCGAGACAGGGTTGTGCAAACTCGAGATGTCGGGACACACAGACAGCATCTGGGCCGTGCACTACGACCAGGGCGCCGTTATCACCGCTTCATCCGATCGAACCGTCAAAAGTATACAACTCAACCCACCAACCCAAGCAACTTTCGTGGCGCTCGGATGGCTAATGATCGACACACCATATGCGTGCGTGGCCCTCAGTGTGGGACATCAGGAGCGGTCAGTGCGTGGAGACGCTGAAAGGGCACTCGGGCACCGTGTTCTGTATGTGGGCCGATGGCGGTCACGTCGTGAGCGGCGACTCCAACGATTGGCTGTTCGTGTGGGAACTCCGGCAGAGACGACGCTTGCAATCCTTCAAGGAACACGAAGGTGTCGTACCCACCAGCACCAACCACCCCACCACCCACTCATGCAGCGTAGGTGCTGAGACATCGCTCGCCCGTGGGCTCACACTTCGTGCCTGGTATCTCTTCTGTCAGGTGGTCTTCGGTCTGTCCAGAACGATTCGCACAAAATCGTCTCAGCGTCGTGGGACAAGGTAACGAGCGAGCTGCTCTCTTTCCTCTCTTCTCTGTTGTCCTGTGCGTTTCTGCTTTTCTTTGCTGATCTTGACCTTCTCACTCACTCCACCCTGTCCACGTGGTCCAGACGATCAAGGTTTGGTCGTTCGTGTGATGAAGGTCCGACCGAGAGAAGCTTTGGCGTGGCCCGTCGGCCCTTTTGGTGTAGAATTCCGATCAGTCGACAAAAAATGCAGATCGTGGACGCACCAAAAAGGCCCGAACGACACGGGAGAAAGAGAGAAGAGAGAGAAAGAACGGGCAAGGAGGAGCGGGACACAGGCGCTGCACAAGAAAAGAAAGAAAGGGAAGGACCCAATAAGGAGAGAAACCATATTATCTCTGAGATAGAAACAGTTGGGGTAGAGGAGGAAGAAGAGAGGGGAAGAATTCTACTCCATTTAATTTTTAACTAAAATTGAGGAGAAGATGAAGGCGACAGCAGAACCGCCGATCGTGGGCGGATCGGGAGAGGAGGCCACCAAGTACATCTTTCGATTCAAGGTCGACCTGGGAGGGAAAAAGCGCCGACGAGGAGGCGACGCCCCCCAGGGGGTGGGTCCCCCTGCTTCATCCTCCGCCCCATCAACATCATCATCATCATCCACCCCTACTTCATCCTTGCCCACCCCTGCCCCGCCGGGTGGGATCGAGCAGTACCTGAGCAAGACCAGGATCAAGCTGCTGCGCGACAAGCAGATCGAAGAACGTAAGCAGCAGCAGGCGCAGCTCCAATCCATCCTCAAGCAGCACGAAGAACAGCTGGTCCAGCGCCAACCACCGCCCCCTTCATCTTCATCCTCCTCTCCTCCCTCTGCCGCCGCTACCCCAACGACCGATCGAGTGCAACCGGGCGACGGCAGCTCGCCAGGTGACCGCCAAGCACCGGCCAAGCCCGAGGCCTCCAGCGGCGGCGGCGGCGGTGGGTTCGACGTGGCGGCGTTTCTGAGTGAGGCCAACGCCGGGACGGTCCACCCGCTGGGCGCGGGCCTGTTCCACAAGAAGCGGGCGCGAGGCGGGAGTAGTAGCAGCAGTGGCTCCACGCCCCCATCGAGATCGACGGGCAAGCGGGAGGCCAAGCGCTCGAGCGACGAGGAGGAAGTGGAGGACTACGATGACAATGATGACGACGACGAAGAAGAAACACGCGCAGTGCAGCCGCAGCCGCAGCGCAAGGCACTAAAGAACGAAAGCGACGGTAATGCACCAAAGAGCGGCGGAAAGAACGAAAACAAAGGAGGCAGAGCAGCGGGATGGCGGAGGGACGCGGAAGCGGCGGTGGCGGTGGCGGCAGAGGAGGAGGAGGGGATGCGGCGGAGCGTGAACGAGGTGGTGAAGCCCATCGGCGGCCGCCGCCTCGCCGCCACCGCCCAGTTCTTTCCTCACACCCCGCCGCCCGGCCTGGGTGGAGGCCTCTCGTCCCCGACCTCCCTCTCCCCGGAGGCGGCGCCGTCGTTGGTCGCGCTGGCCCACAAGCCCTACATGACCGCGGCAGCGCACGCCAGCGGCGACTCCTCAATGGTGGTGCGTCGGCCCAAGCCACCACAAGCAGGCGCACAATCAGCAGCAGCAGCCGGCAGGGGCGAGGCCCAGCAAGCGGCGGTGCGGGGTGTGGTGCCTCTGCGCCAAGGCGGCCGCCACCTGAGCTTCGTTTACGAGGGACTGAGTACGGCGCCCTCCATCGTTTTCGTGCAGAGTTGCTCGTTTCCCTCATTCTCTGCTTTCGCTGCTCTGCGCTTGGCTTGCGGATCGATCCGTGATTGATTGATTGATTGCTGCGCAGCTCTTGTGAGTATGTACGAGACCTACATATGGAACTATACACCGATGCACCCGTCCATCCTGCACGAGAGCAGCGTGCGCCGCATTCTGTGCGGATCCGAGGAGGACACGGGCACTCCGCTGGCGCTGAGCGTCAACGTCGCCCTGGCTGCGGGTACCCCTTTTCTTACCATTCACACACTCGCACCACTGCTGCGCCTGGCGGTCATCAATTCATTAATTCATTGACGTCTGTTTGTATGTCGCGCGCACTTGTGGTGCAGCTTCGTACTGGCTGGGCAATGCCAAGCGAGGAAACGAGTTCTATCGGGTGGCGCGGCATCACCTGGCCTATCTGTTCGACTCCTCGAGCTACGAGGTGGCCGAGGCCCTGGTCACTCTGGGCGTGCTCAGCTATGGGCAGGGCGACGTCAAGCGATTCGGGTACTTTGTGCACCTGGCGAGCACCATCTGCCAGCGGATCGGGGCCTACAACAGCGACATCTACGCCAAATGCGTGATCGCCACCGCCCTTGATCCACTCTGTCCCCAGGAGGACAAGGCCAGCCTCCTGGCCGACTACAACCGCAAGGCACGCCGCTCCCCTTCGCTCGGGCGTGCGTGCATGCGTCCGATAGGGTGTTGTTCCTTTGCTCGATTAGATCGACTGATGGGTCAACTGGGACTGTGTGTGGTGCAGGCACCGGTGAGTCCGTATTACGATAGCACGCGGGCGATCTTCCCTGAGCACTCGGGCGACGTGGTCTTCAACGAGCGATCGCGGATGCTGTACAAGCGCTACATCAAGATACGCGATGCCGATCGGTACACACACACACACACACACACACGCACACGCACACGCACACACCGTGTCGGTGCGCATATGCTCAAGCACCTCGTCTCCACCTGCTGTACCTACCAGGCATCTGTCCGTATTTTGGCTGACGCTCAAGGAGTGGGAGCAAGCTGCCAAGGCTATCGAGCAGCACACCTGCACCAAGCCGCTCCCACAGGTGCGTGTGGCCCATGCATTGGCGGTAAGTGCGTTTGGGGCATCGCTCGCTCAACCTTACGTTCATACAATTCATCCAACGGACAGGCCTACATGGACGAGGCTTCCCTCACGCGGTTCTTGAGAGCCCTGCTGCATTTGGAGGCGATGCTCGAAGCAGGTACGCGCCAACTCTCCCCCGTATCGCGTTGGCGTTGGGCTCGAGCTCTTACCTCACTTGCACCTCCTCAACTCGTCGTTGTGATTTGTATAGACTATCTCGGGGACGGCTTCCACGTGACCATGGTGCTGTACCGGCTGGCCGCCCGCGCTCAGTACCATCTCATGCGCGGAGACGAGGCCAAGGCGTGGTATTGGGTTTCTCAGTCCATCGAATCGGTACGGCCCTGCCCGGCTTCGCCCATCGTGCTGACGTCAGAGCGCACGCTCGCACTCATTCCTTACTTCCTCTGCCACAGCTGCAAAACGTTCACACGGTCCGGATCAGTCCCACCACGCTCCCGGCCTACCAGACCCTCCTCGACGTCCTGGTCCACTTCAAACGGTACCGAGCCATTTGTCTCTTTCCGCTGCTCTACGCACACTCACGCGGTTAACATATGGCGCGCAAACAATATAGAGCGGATTTGGTGCGCAGCGTGGCGACGGTGGCGCGCGGATGGATCGACATCCATCCGGTGTGCCGCTCGGCGGTGGACCACTACCTGCAGCTCGCCGAGGCGGCCGCAGCGACGCCGCCGCCGGCCTCGAGGCCCACTCCTGCCGGACCCACCACCATTTCGACTACTTCTTCTCGGCGGTGCGATGCCTCTCCGGGTGCTGCTGGTGCTGGTGCTGTTCATGTGACTGCTCCCCGGGACTACCACCAGGCACTCGTAGGCCACTTCCCGAGCGACCGCTTCGTCTCTGTGACTGGGACTCGCCACCAGCAGCAGCTCTCCGCGGGCCTCCCCGCGACATCGGCACCACCACCAACCGCAACCGCAACCGCGACAGCGCCGGCGGTGGCGGCGACGACGAGCAGCTTCGTCGTGGGGCGAGCGTGGGGCGAGCCGGGCCGAGAGAGCGGCCAGGACATACCGCATGGGCAGGTCATTCCCCTCGAGGCGAGTGGTCGCGAGTCCTGGAGCGGCGTGGGACCCACGTCGTCGCTCGAGGCCAACAGCGACCTGCCGGTGCCGCCTACCGCCGCCGCTGCCATGGGCCAGCAGCACAGACCGGTCGAGGATTTCGACAGCGGCTGTCTCGTCGGCGGACAACGGAAGGACAACGGGCGGAGCAGCTTCGACTGGTCCCTCTTCCTGCAGGACCTCGAGGCCAACAACACGTGACCCGCACGATGGCTAATTGTAGAGTAGTTCTCGACTGCTTCGGGTGTGAAGTGGAGTGTGCATAGCGTGAACAGAACCTTGTTTTTGTTGTACATCATGTGCTTGCGTTGTTTGTATTTATAACCAGTATCGCGGATACTTCATGTGCGGCGCTCGCGGGAGGTTGTTCCAGAGAAGGGCGACGCCCAACATGATGCTCACGCCGAACAGGGTGGTGAGCACGTAGTAGTAGCCGGCATCGTACACCGTGTCTCCTCCCGTCACTGCTATCAAAGCGGTGGCACCGGCTGGAGGGTGGGGCGTGGTGGTGAGCAGCATGAAGGCGATCGCCAGCGAGACGGCCAATGCGCACGAATACCTGCACGACAACAACAGATCAGCATTCTTTGGCGCTTTGGAGGCCACCAGTCACGCCAAACAGGGAGAAGTGCGTACCATTCGCTGCCCATGGCCTTGTAGCAGGTAACGCCCACGAGCGCAGCGATGCCGTGGCCGCCCAGCACGTTCTTGGGCTGGGCCAGCGGCGACTGCTGCGCGCCGTAAATCAGCACCGCCGTAGCACCAAACGAACCTACCCACACGCATGCAGTCATCCACCCATATGTGTTAGTGGGCTGTCTCGGTTTGCCTGAGCTGAAGGTGAAGCAGATGAATGCAGCCAGGCACCGATGAGAAGTGGCTTATCGAGGTGACTGAACCCGTACTGCGTGACGATCGCAGCCACAGCAATACCCACAAACGAACCGACCCTGTGTGTGTGTTGTGTGTGCGTGTTGGAAACTGCGTGCCAGGTGCGTGTCGTGCGGTTCGCAAGCTTGAGAGGCGAGACTAGACGAGAGCGGGGACGCACCAGGAATAGAAGATGACGATGAGAGGCAAGGGGTAGTTCTGCTTGTGCTTGGACCTGTTCTTGCCGGTCTCCTCCAGCGCGGCGAGCTTCTTGGCGTAGGTCCATGGATTCCACTCCCATCTGTAGTCGAACTCCTTGTGCGTCGGGAACAGGCTGCGCAGGTAGAAGTATAGGAAGTGGCTCGTGAGGAAGGCCTTCGCTTTGGTGCGCGTAGAGCGAGATCGGGCTGTTTTGTGTTCCATCTTTGTTTGGCCCTGCTCTACATCAAAATCTGGGGTGCCGCTTCGGCTCGATTCCATCTCGAGGCCCTCTTCTGAGTCTGAGTTCTTCTCTTCTTCCAGCGACACGACCCCCTCGCCGACGTGTCCCCGCTCGCCCGCAATCTCTATCCTCAAATCGGCCGGCGCACTACCATCATCGCCATCGAGCGTTATTTGTCCCTCACCCACGACTCCGCTCTCGCCGGCAATGCACACCCGCACCGGTGCATCCTCCTCCCCGCCATCTCTTCCGCCTTTGTGATGATGGTCATCGCCTTCTCGTTCCATTTTTCCTTTTCCTTTCTATTTTCTCTCAGCTTTTACCGTGTTCCTGTTTGTGGAACATTGTCGACAATGTTGAGCATAACACTACATTCTGCTATCATCAACATGCGGTTGATGGTGGTGGTGGGCTGCAACTACAGTTTTCTCTCCATGTGGGTGGTGGTTGCTGGGGATGTGGTTGATGGCGGTGGTGAGCTGCCGTGGGCGAGGAGAAGAGGGAGCAGGCAGGAGGGAATGTTGCGTTGGTTGGCCGGAGGCCTGGCGATGGGCAGCTCGCACAGGTGGTCGCGCACGTCGTGGCGCACGCCTCGGCTTACCATGTAAGTGAGCGAGCGCCTGAACTTGTACCGCTTCTCACCAGCGACGTACCCCTCTCTGCACACGCGCGTGCTTTTACCGTCAGCGCGGCAGCTCACAGCCGCCCATTAGGAGTGGACCAGGGATATACCGCGATAAAGAGAGCAGAGGGCAGTAGGCTTCTTCCAATAGGCGCAGGAGGTTATGAAATCCTTGATGAAGCTCGCGATAGACTGGCTCCCTGCAACGATCAAAATAAATAAGCAGGCGAACAGGAAAAACAAAAAACAAAAAAATGTTGATGTGGGGCGTGTACCACTCGGGAAGGAGGAAGACGGGGAAGTCGCTGGACCGGATCACCTCGAGGAGCAGTTCGCGTAGCGTGTCCTCCTTGCCCACGAACCACTTCAACCGCGCAAGGGCCGCATAGGCCGGTGCGATGATCTTGGCCCTGCACTCCAGCAAACCCACCGGCCACCTGATCAGCGCCAACCCATCAGCCTGAACTGGCGAGAACCCACCTGCGCAGGTCGTCGTCGACCACCAGAAACCCGGAGCACGCACTCGAATCGAGTCGCCTGCCTTCGCTGGAGTAGTGGCGTGGCCCGAGGGTGAAGAATGCGTGAGGAATGCGAGGGTCAAACCAGAGAAGGGGAAAAAAGAGGGCAGAGGTGGGCACCGTAGCAGCACCCGGTAGAGGGAGTGGTGGTCCGGGGGAAGGACTGGCGGCCACGCGTACTTGGCGCCCTTGGGATTGCCCGCGGCAGGTGCGGCGGCGGTGTCGCCCGTGTCTTCCGCCGCGCGCGCGTCGCCAGCGGACTCTTCATGATCGCCCTCCCACGGGTGGTCGACTGGGTGCCATGGGGTCAGCCATGATGGAAAAAAGACTTCGCCGGACCAAGGGAAACGTGAACGCGTACAGACAGATTCCCAGCGGTGTAGGTGCGCGATGTCGCGAAGAGCACTCGGCGGCAGGTCCTCGAGTTTGCCGTCCAGATGCCTCGCACCGCTCAAGAGCGCTTGTCCGGCTGACGAAGCATCTGCACGCATCACAGACCATCAGCGACAGTTAGTAACGCGACCGCATGCCCATACGAGCGCACACGACACCACACACACACGACACACACACACGACACACACATGACACCCACACGACACACACTACATACACACCTTGCGAGGGAAGGTGCTCGCAAGCGTCGATCGCGGTAACGGAGACCATGAAGGTGTAGCACAGGCTAGTGTCCTCTGGCAGCTGGTACCCGCGCTCGTGCCAGATCTCCCAGAAGTAGTCGCCCAGCGTCTTCGCTTCGGATTCGTGGTCGCTGCCAGTCGCCGACCTCTTGGCCCGCCCGCTGCCCGTTAGGCTTTGGCCGGTCCCCTCCCAGTTTGTCGGGTCGACCTTCCGTGCGCGGTTGACGAAGCTGGCGAAGGCTTGCCGGGGCTTGATGAGCGTCTCCTCCATGACCTCCCAGTAGTTGTAGTGCGTCCGGCTCTTGAATGCCAGGTACTCAAGGAATGTGCATTCTTCCTTCTTACCAGCATTCGGCTCAAGCGTTTCCGGCCGAGGCGTCGCGGTGGAGGGCATCGGCACCGTCACTCGCAGCACCGCGTCGCTGCAGTCGGCCAGCTCCGACGAGCAGACGCGCCATTGTCCGTCGTAGTGGAAGAGCGACACGAACCGGGCCTTGTCGGAGATCATCAGCTTGAACACTCGCCCGCGGTGAATCCCTCCGCGCGCGTCGCTGTGAAGGAGCCCGGGTCCCAGCAGCGCGTCGGCCTCCTCCAGATTGGACGGCCGGACGTCGGTCATCTTGGCTGGCGGGTAGCACACGAGCCTCGTCGGCTGGCCAACACTATTGTCCGTGGTCGGCGTATTCTCCAGCGACATCTCGATGAGCAGGCCGGACGAGCATTCCTTCACAACCGGGTGGTCGAGCGCCTTGAAGCTGTCGGCATGCAGCATCACCAGCGCGGGACACGTTTCGTCCCTCGTGATGTCAATGTTCAGCTCCTGGTGGCGGCCATTAGTCTGATATTAGCTGATGTCAACAGAGGGGGTTGGACGAGGTTTGAATACCCGGGAGAGTGAGCGGAGGCCGTGGGCGGCGATGTAGGCAAAGGTGGCCAGGCGGGGACCTTCACTGTACGGTGTGCGGAGGTCTGCCGGTATGGGCAGGGGCTCGGTGAGCGCGATGACCTGGTCCTTGAGCTCCCTAAAGAGTGGTCCGTACTTGCGCTTGTAGTCCTCCCACCTCGTCGAGGGATTGGAGGAGATCTGCGTCGTATCGTGCGTGTGCGTGTGCGTGTGCGTGTGCGTGTGCGTGTGCGTGTGCGTGTGCGTGTGCGTGTGCGTGTGCGTGTGCGTGTGCAGTTGAGTGCGAAAACACGACAAGAAGTGCGCACGGGGCCAAAGTACGGACCTCAGGCCAGTAGTGGTTGGGTGCTTGCAGGTCGGTGATGGCGCCGTCCCGTAGGATCTGGAGCGCGTAGTCGAGCGTGCGAAGGGCGTGCATGTAGTTCTTCTTCCCGCGCTTGGCGTCACCTGGGGAAATGGAGCAGTCAATCACGCATGTCCGCCACCCTAGTCTGCCCGTGTACAGTCGGCAGGATGGCTCACCTTTCCATTTGTTCTTCTTGCGCTGCTGCTTGACGTCTCCCAGCACAACCCGCCGGAGGTCCGCCTTCCTCAGCTCGAACGGCACGCGCACGTCCTCTCGCCACACGCACTCCTTCGGCAGAAACAGTGCCTGCCGCAAACGAAAGTAGAATTATTTATTTGTATTTATTTGTATTATTAATATTTAATATTTGGTGTTCGTAAAAATAGGATAAAAAATAAAGAAATGACAAAAGGTACCGTAGAGACCCAGACTACGTTCTCTTGGACGAGGCTGCAGAAGAAGGTGAGGTGGAAGACGGTGATGCTCAAGTTATGGCTTTCGAAGTCGAGGAGGCGACTGCCGGGTTTATCGTCACTGCCGTCGGTGCTCTCAATCACGGCCATAACGTCATAGTCCGACTCTGGCGTAGCGAGGCCGTGGGCGCGCGAGCCGAAGAGGTACACGTTCACCACCCGGTGAGCGTAGGGCAGCGTCGCTGCCAGCAGCCGCTCGACCAGCGCCAGGTCAGCCTGCTTTGGCCTTTCGCACTCCATCTTGGCCTGCCACGGCAACTGCACCGAAAAGCTGGGCGTCAAGGCCGTGAACTTGAACTTCCAAAAAGCATAACTTGCAAAAACAACTTGCAAAAAGTATGTATGAGGACGACGTGACTTGAACACGCAACCTTCTGATCTGGAGTCAGACGCTCTACCAATTGAACTACGCCCCCTTGCCGAAATGAAACCCATTTCACTGTTGATAAAGGGAAACCGAAGGTTATCTTCCATCTGCACCGTGGGGCTTGCATCTGATAGCAAGACCTTTTCCGCTCAAGTTCGTGTCCTCAAGTTGGTCACAACCAAAACAGGCCACCAATCCTTCAGATGAACTTTACGCAACGGCCGGAGAGAAAGGGCGGGAAAACGGAGTTTCTTACACACTTCTCCGTTCCTTGCTTTTTCCTCCGGGCGGTGGCCGTTTCTCCGCCGCAGTGGTTTCTGGCGGCGTTCATCTCTCGAAGATCTTTGTCACGCACCCGAGTCTCACACACATCACACACATGGACGCTGCCAAGGGAGGAAAGAAGGGAGGCAAGAAGGGTGGTAACCAGCCCCAGCAGCAGAAGAAGGGCCAGGCGCAGCCCCAGCAGAAGAAGGGTCAGGCCGCCCCGGCCGCCGCCGCCAAGGGCCAGGCCAAGCCTCAGCAGAAGGGCCAGGCCGCCCCGGCCGCCGCCGCCAAGGGTCAGGCTAAGCCCCAGCAGCAGAAGAAGGGCCAGGCCGCCCCGGCCGCCGCCGCCGCCGCTGCTCCCGCCAAGCAGCAGCAGAAGAAGAAGGGCCAGGCCGCCGCTGCCGCCCCCAAGGAGGAGAAGGCCGTCGTGGCCCAGCCTCCCGCCAAGAAGGCCAAGGCTGATGAGGAGCAGCAGGCCGAGATCGCCGAGCTCAGCGAGGCCGCCCAGAAGGAGCTCGCCGAGATCACCGAGGCGTTCAACAAGATGGCCGATGAGGAGATGAAGGCCGTCGCCAAGATCACCCGCGAGTTCAACGGCAAGCGCAAGCCTCTTCTTGAGAAGCGCAAGCAGGTCGTCTCCAAGATCCCCGGCTTCTGGCTTCAGGCTGTACGCACCTCCAACTCCATGCTTTGTTTTTAAAATCGTTGCCTAATCGCTGTACGACCTTTGCAGCTTGCCAACACTCCCGCCGCTGGTCTCATCAACGACAAGGACGCCGAGGTGTTCCAGTACCTCAAGGACATCAGCGTCATCGAGCCCACTGACGATGAGGCCGACAAGGCCAAGGCTGATGATGATTTCAAGATTGTCTTCGTACGCGCCTCCCTCACCCCTCTTGAGATTTAGCCTCTCACTTGCGTAGAGTGCGCATTTGCTGATGTTGTTCGTTTCTTCTTCGCCTGCCGCAGACGTTCGACAAGAACCCGTTCTTCGCCAACAAGCAGCTCTGGAAGGAGGTCAAGTATGTTGGTGAGGATGAGAACAGGGAGCTCAAGGTCACCGGCTCGCCCATCAACTGGAACAAGGGCAAGAACCCCAACGAGAAGAAGGCTCCCGCCAAGGAGGAGGCCGGCAAGCAGAAGGGCAAGAGGGCCATCGAGGAGGTCGATGAGGACGACGATGATGAGGGCACCTTCTTCGACTGGTTCACCTCCACCGAGGACGAGACCGTCGAGCTCGGCGAGTGGTTCAGGGACAAGTTCTGCCCTCAGGCCGTCGGCTACTTCATGGGCGACGTCTCCGACGATGAGGACGACAGCGACCTTGACGAACTTGACTCCGAGGAGGAGGCCGAGTTTGCCCGTCTCGCTGGCCTCAACGGTGGTGATGACGATGACGAGGATGGCGACGAGTAAACCACACAAGTCTCCTCTCCCTCTTCTTCTTCACTTTACGACGATGTCTACAATACACCTTCACCACCTACACGCTCAAGCAGTGTTCCCAGCTTTATTGCAGCCCATCGCTTGGTGTCGTGTTAAATGCTGTGTAGGTGATAGGCCGGGTGATGATGTTGATAGTGTTGGTGCGGTACGGAGGCTCCGCCCTGTCGGGCAACCGGGTTGTGAGGTCTCCCCTTTTGGCGGCGAAGTCGATTGAACCTTACCATTTAGAGGAAGGAGAAGTCGTAACAAGGTCTCCGCACCACGCTTGTGGAAGGCGCCTGGAGCTGGCAAGGCCCCTTCTGCAACCTCTCTTCCTCTCTGAAAGAAGGCAAAGACCAACAACAACAACGTGCAAGGGTGTGGTTTACTGGTGTGGTGTGTATTATGGAATAACATAGATTTACATTATTGGTCTTTAAAAGACGCATGCACACGCCTTAGAGAGGGTACGTGGCGGGGTCCTTCAACACCGTCGGTCGGGTGCACTTGTAGACGATGGCTGCCACGGCGCCGAGGACGAGCAGGAGGGCCACCAGGACGATCAGGGAGCCGCCGAGAACCGAGGTGAGCACGATCAGGAGCGTGTGGTCGTCCGGCTGCGGCTCCTCGGAGTAGACCGAGCAGGAGAATTCGAACTCGACGGTGAAGGTGGTGTTGACGAGGTTCTTGTTGGAGAGCAGCCGGTAGGTGCCCGGCTTGAGGAAGGGCGGCGTCGAGGTGGTCGTGCCGCGCTCCAGCAGCAGGTCCGGCACGGGCTGCGGGCCGCTGAAGGAGATGACGTGGTCCAGCACGTCGCGGTTCTCCAGCACGAGCACATCGCCCACAGCCACCCGCTTGCCGTTCCACCACGTCGACGAGTCCACCGTTTGCGGCTCCACCAGCCGCACGCGGTGCTGGTGCGCGCCGCGCGGGTAGTGCGCCGTGTTGTAGGCCACGCGCGTGACCAGCTCCGGGCGGTGCGGCTCGTAGTAGTAGGTGGTGGCGAACCACCCGTGCACGTCGTTGAAGGGCATGATCGCGCAGCAGTGGTGGTACTCGGTCGTCGACGTGGACGTGGACGTGGACGTGACGTTGCGCGCGGACTCAGCCGTGTAGACGCAGCGACCGCACACGTCGACCTGCTTGGTGTTGTAGCTCACGCGGAGCGTGAAGCTGACCGACGAGCTCTCGACCGAGGTGATGCGGTAGAGGCCGGGCTCCTGGATGATGATCTCGAGGGTGTTGCCCGGGCGGAGCGCGGCGTAGTCCCAGCGCGTCTGGATCTGCTTCACGCGCGCCACGTCGGCCGGCACGTCGAGGCGGTACATGATGAGCGTGTAGGTGTGGCCCGCCTGCAGGTTGGTGATGGCCAGCTTCTCGCCGGTCTCGAGCGTGTCGCGCAGGATGATGGCCTCAAAGTCTTTGATCGTCGCCGTCGTCTGCGCGAAGGGCAGGAAGCAGCACTGCGTGTTGTTGCCGCCGCACACGCCGCAGAAGTCGCGCTTGGTGTCCGACCACGGGATGCCGTCGCAGCCCGCGCACTGCGTGTTGTTGCCGCCGCACACGAAGCACTGGTCCAGCTGGCCCGCCGGGCACGAGCACGCCGGGTCGGTGATGACGTGCTGGCCGAAGCACTGGCCGGCGCAGTCCTTGTCGGCGTTGAAGTCGCGCCTGGTGGTGCCCAGCGCGCACACCTGGCAATCGTCCAGCACGGCGGTGCCGTTGCACACGCCGGCGCAGTCCTGCCACGAGTTGGGCTCGAAGCCGTCGCCCGGCACGTAGCACACGTTGCAGTCGTCCCGCGTGGCGTTGCCGAAGCACCGCCCCTGGCAATCCTTGTCGGCATTGGGCGCCACGCCGGTGGAGCCCTCGACGCACTTGCCGCAGTCGTCGACGTAGGCCGAGCCCTTGCAGACGTTGTTGCAGTCGACCGTGTAGCCGCTGCCGTTGTAGTAGTTCTCGGGGGTGGCGCACACACCGCACGGGTTGTAGCGCGCGGTGCCGTTGCACACGCCCATGCAGTCCTTGAACTCGTTCACGTCCCTGCCGGACGAGCCGCCCACGCACACGCCGCACTCCACGGTCGCGCTGCCGAAGCACAGGTTGGCGCAGTCCAGCTCGTTCGCCGCGCAGCAGGTGCCCCGCTTGTCCACGACTCCGCCGCACGAGGTGGCCTGCCGCTCGGACGCCGTCATCGCGGCCGCACCGCTCGTCTCGTCCTGGTCGAACCGCTTCGCGGTCGTGCCGTTGAAGCCGCACACCTCGCTCTCCGTGATGGCACACACGCCAGCGCACGTCTTTGTCATCGGACCCTAATCATACGACACACACGGCACACACACAGTGAGAATGAAGGGAGCGAATGAAAGAATGAATGAACGAATGAATGGCGTACGTCGAGTCCGGAGGAGCCGCCGACGCAGCGCAGGCATTCATTGATCCGGGCTGTGCCGGCGCACACGCCAGCGCAGTCGATCTTGGCGGTGCCGAGGCACACGCCGGTACAGTCGCGCACGGCGTTGCCGTTGCAGGTGCCCGCGCAGTCCATGCCGTGGGAGATGTCGAGGCCGGTGTCGCCGCCGACGCAGTGGCCGCACGGGTTGAGCTTGCGCGGGCCGCCGCACTCGCCGGCGCAGTCAGCCAGGTAGGCGTGTGTGTCGCGGTCGGCGCCGCACTGGCCGCAGAACTCGGGCGTGGAGCCGTTGCACACGCCCATGCAGTCCTTGGCGAAGCCCGCAACGCGGCCGGTGGAGCCGCCCGTGCAGAAGCCGCACTCGTCGATCTTGGCGGTGCCGTTGCACACGCCGGCGCAGTCCTTGGCCTTCTCCGGGTCGTAGGCGTCGACGAACGGGTCGTAGCACACGCCGCACACGTCGCGGCGCGCACGGCCGCGCGGGGTGCCCTTGCAGTCGAGGCACGAGGTGCCGTTGCCGCCGCACACGCCGCACACGTCCTTCTGGAGGTCGGACGGGTCGACGATGATGGTGCCGTGGAGGGCCGGGTTGTTGGAATCGTGCCACACGTAGATGCCCGGGCTGAAGAACCGGTGCGGCGCGCTCGCGGCCCCCGGTGCCATCACGGCCGGGTCGCCCTCGGCCGTACGGGCCAGCTCGGCAAAGTCGTACGTGGCCCACCCGCGGGCCGCGCCGAAGCCCGAGAACATGGCCACGCCATAGGAGGTGGTCATCTGCATCGACGCCGCCGTGCCCACCTCGGGCGCGCCCAGCTCGCCGTCGCCGAAGCTGGCCTCGCCATTGTCCTCCGGCTTGTTCTCCTCGGGCTTGGCCGCCGCGCCCTCCGAGGCGCCCTCCTTGGGCTTGGCCTCGGGCTTGGCCGTCTTGCCCCCGGTCGTGGTCCCGCCCTTGGCACTGGCAGCCTTCTTGGCACCCTTCCTCACCACACGCTTGCTGCGCGCATTGGGGCACAGACACCGCACCTCGTCGAGCGCGGCCTCGTCGTCATGACCACCCTGCTGCTGGTAGTCCTCGAAGTAGGACAGCAGCTCCCGCTTGCGCTGGGCCGCGGTCTGCTGCACCTCGGAAGCGACGGTCGAATTGGCGGCATCGTCGTCGGCGAGCAGCGCGCTGAGGTGGTCCAGCTGCCGCTTGCGCGAGTCCAGCATCGACAGCGCGAGCTTGCGCAGGGAGAACGCCGGCTGCAGCTCCGTCGCCGTCGGTTTCGAGCTGGGCAGCGCCTTGCCGCGGTTCTTTGCGTTGCTGCGGCGGTGGTGGCTCTTCAGCTGGGCCGTCGCATGGCGGCGCTGCTCCTCGAGGACGGCCTGGCGGCGCTCTCTCTGGCGCCGCGCCGATTGGTCGGTCGAGAAATCCTCCTCGTCGGCAAAGTCCTCGTCATCGTCGTCGTATTCCGGCTCGGCGCAGCAGATGCCGTTCATGGCAAAGTCCTCCACCTGCTCCTCGTCGTCCTCGTCGCCGCCGCCAAAGTAGTGGCTCTCGCTGCGGCGCCTCTCCTGGTGTGCCTCGCGCATGCCACGAAGGCGCGCCTCCGATACGCGGCGCATCGGTTCGTCCACGCGCCTGCAGGTGGGTGAGTGTAGTGATGCCGCGCGAGTTGTTAGTTGAAAGAAGATCATCGTCATCGTCATCATAAGAGATCAAAAGAACAGCGCACCAGCCGGGGAAACGGGAAAGGCCTAGCACATCGTCGCCGTCGGCGATGCCGAAGTGGTCGGCCGTGGCGGGCATGGACGACGACGGCGACGAGGAGGAGGAGCGCTTGAGGTACTGGGAGGTGGCGTCGGGGACGGGGGTGGGCACGGCGGGGTCGGTGCCGTCGGGCTCGGTGTGGTCCTTGATGACGAGCATGGAGGTCATGTACTTCTGGACGTAGGCGTTGACGGTGTCGTCGTCGAGGGTCATCGGGGGCACCTCGCCCTGGATGTCGAAGCCGCGGTTCTTGAGGGTCTCGAGCTCGAATGTGGGCGCGCCGAGGTAGTCGTAGACGCCGCCGGTGATCTTGACGTTCCAGTCGAGCATGTTCTCCCACACGACCATGTCGCCCACCTTGACGCGGCGGATCTTGCTCGAGGCGTCGTCGCCCAGGCGCACGTACTGGACGCTGGCCTGCGACGGGCGGCGCACGCAGCACGTGGAGCCGTCGCCGCCGCACTTGCCGCAGATGTCGACGGTCTTGCCGGAGAGGGGCACGCCGTCGCAGCCGGCGCAGAGGCTGTTGTCGCCGCCGCACACGCCGCACACGTCGACCTCGCCGAAGCAGGCCACGTTGACGGTCTGGACGACGTGCGAGATGATGTTGTCGGGCGTCGTGTCGAAGCCCGAGTGGAGGATGACGGCGTGGATCTCCTGCTGGCCGTAGAGGGCCGTGTTGCGGGTGTCCCAGTAGGCCGAGAGCGTGTAGCGGGTGGTGCTGATCACGGAGCCGCGGATGCGCGGGACGGTGATGGTCGAGATGAGCCGCCCGGAGCCGCCCACGGCGCCGTGCCACAGCTGTACGAGCACGTTCTGGCGCGTGAAGGTGTCGCCCAGCACCGTGACCGACACGTCGTAACCCTGAGTATACTTCTTGCCGACGCCGCCCTTGACGGCCTTGACGCCCACCGTCTTGTCCAGCGCCACGTTCTGCAGCGTGTAGCCGTCGTCGCGCAGGTTGTGGAACACGAGGCTGTAGCCGTGGTTGTTGTCCTCGTGCGTCTCGTTGATCTCGTCGTCATCGTCGAGCGTCGCGTGGATGTTGTTGGTGCCGTCGAACTTGAACAGGAACGGCACGTCGCGCTGGCCCTGCGCCGGGATGATGTTGATCCGCGTCGCACCGATGAGCGTGCGGCCCGGGAAGAGGCACGTCAGGTCCAGGCAGTTGTCCGGGCTGCCGCGCCACAGCGACACGCTCACATCGGAGGCCTGCACCATGGCCTTGTTCCGCACCGTCACCGTCACCTGCACCACCTCCCCGAGCTTGGGGAACGGCGGCGACGCCACCATCTCCTTCGTCAGCATCGTGCGGTCCCTCTTGAACGTCGTCCACCCTATATATAAATATAAAGAATATAAATTAGAGCATGTTGATGACGTTGTTGATGATGACGAGAAAGAAATGGAGAGGCGACACGTACACCAGGGCAGGTTGAAGGTGGGATCGGGCTTGCTGTACTTGCGCTGCCACCAGTTGGAGACGCCCGGGTAGTGGCCGGGCTCGGCGCTGTAGTCGACCTTGAGGTACTCCTGGCCGGCCATGGTGCGGGCGATGTAGACGTAGGGCTGCACGCGGTAGGCATGCTCGGGTGAGATGGCCTCCAGGTAGCTGTGCACCGACGCGTCCCGGTTGATCGACGCTGAGCTCGTCGCCGAGTCCATGTTCTCCGCCGACTCCTCCTTGCCGCCCGCATAGCCCGTCGAGACTGAGATGCCGATGGGCAGCTTGATCTGCGGACCCACTCCCATGAACGCCCCGGAGAACTGACCAACCGACCGACCGACGATGGTGTGTGAGCCATTACACATAACACAACGCCAACCCACAAGAACGCGGGGGAGAGGGGTAGGCGTACGATGTAGTCGACGCCGACGCTGACGCCGACGGAGCCGCTGGCGGCCTTGCGGTCGGCCGAGTGGTTGAGGATGACCTTGTTCTGGGAGCGGCCGGACTGCTGGTCGACCCACTGCTCGTGGGCGTTGGCGCCCATGGTGACCTTCTCGCCCACCATGATGCGGTTGACCGGGTTGAAGTCGCTCGGGGCGCGGGCCGGGTAGGTGAGGAGGTTGAAGGGCTCGTGGTCGGGCGTGAACCACCAGAGGTCGCGGCCGTCGGCCTTCTGCACGCAGCGCTCGCCGCAGCTGGACGAGAGCCAGATGTCGAGGGTGCCCACCTGGTTGCCGTTCTGGTCGACGATGGGGTACTTCCACAGATCCTTGTCGGTGGAGATGTAGAGGACCGAGTCGTCGCCGGAGGCCACCATGTCGCGCGCGACGGCGATCTGCTCGGTCGTGGCCGAGCCCGTGTTCTCCGAGCTGGACTTGAACTTCTGCCAGGCGAGGTCCACGTTGCCGAACACGACGGCGATCTTGGCGTTGAGCTGGAACCCGTGCGCGTTGGTCTCGGCGCTGGCCGTCTCGCGCGTGACCTCGAACGACGACACGACGCCCTCGATGTTGGACAGCTGCGAGAAGGAGCCCGCCCCGTGGAAGGTGCCCGGGTTGACGATCACGTCGGCCCCGTCGAGCACGTCGTAGTGCGTGGGCGGCGCGTTGAGCACCGCGATCAGCTCCGGCACGCCCTCGAAGCGCACCGTGCTGGGCTCGCCCACGCGGAAGCCGAGGCCGTAGAGGTTGCCCACTGTGAGGGCCATGTTGTTGACGGTGGACGTGTCCAGCTCCTCGCCCTCCTGGTAGTGCGGCCCGCGGTAGCAGTGGCGGCCGTTCACGGCGAACGGGTCGTCCACGTTGGGCTGCGCCGTGAGGCTGGTGAGCATCACCTTGTGCACCGTCGAGTCGGCCGTCGACGTGTACTCGACGGCCACCAGCAGCTCGTTGGCGTAGGTGTCGTCCACGTTGCCGATCGCCATCCGCAGCTCGCGGCTCCGCGTCGGCGCGGCGCTCGCGTCGACGGGACCCAGCGGCAGCTCGTACTCGAAGCGGCCGAAGAGCTCCATGCAGTCCAGGCGGCGGCACTTGGTGCCCGTGCCGGGCGCGTCGATGCGGAAGATGTGGGCCTTCTGATCGGTGGTGAAGCCCAGCACCACCTCGGCGTCGCCATCGTCGTCCAGGTCGCCGGAGACCATGCGCAGGTTGATCCGCTGCGCAAAGGCCGGGTCGGCGCCCCACAGGGCCGGGCTCGAGGACGGGTAGGCGGTGAGGACCTTGGTCTGCTTCATCGGGAACTCGTCCTCGGTCTGGTCGATGGCGTACAGGTACACCCGCACCTCGCTGTCATCGGCCACGCCCAGCGCCAGCTCGCTCGAGCCGGAGCCCTCGTAGTTGGCCAGGTTGACCGTCACCGCGTGCGGCCGCCGGACCGAGCGCAGGCTGTTCTGCGACACCGGCGACAGGCCCGTCGTCTCGTTCTGCTGATAGAGCGTCCACGCCACCGTGCTGCTGTCCTCGATCCAAGCCACCGCCAGCTGCAGACATTGAACGTGAGAACGATGACCACGCAGAGAAGAGAGAGAGAGAACTTACCATGTCGAAGCCGAACATGCCGACGTCGCCGGCGGCGAGCGAGTAGGAGAAGCCGAGGGAGTCGAGTCTGGCCCCGCTCGGGAGCAGGACCGGGAAGGATGGGCTGCCGGGGATGGGCAGGGGCATGGCGGTGTCGAAGAGGTTGCGCATGATGGCGGTGCGGTCGAAGCAGCCGCAGGCCTGGAGGTTGGTGCGGCTGAGCTTGTTGTTGCCGGCGCCCCAGACCCCTTCGTCGTCGATGGCGAGGTCCCACAGGAAGACCTGCAGCGCGCCCGTGGTGCCGTCGATGAAGCCAAAGACCAACTCCGGGTAGCCGTCGTTGTCAAAGTCGCCAGTCTGCATCTCGATCTGGCCGCCGAGCACGACGGGCGAGCCGCCAATGGTGAGGCTCTTGTAGACGGCGGTGGTGGGCCGGTTGGCCTCAATGTAGGTGAAGGCCGCATGGAGGGCGCCGCCCTGGTAGCCGAAGAGGGTGATGGTCTCGTCCTTCCAGTCGTTGTCAAAGTCGGCGCTGGCGCTGGCCATGAGCATGCGCTTCTCCACGGGCGGCGCGTCAGTGGACTTGAACGCGGCGTTGGAGTCGGCGCACTTGGCCTTGACCATGAGCGCCTTCTTGGGCCGCACCGTGCTATAGGTGCACGTGGGCGCATCGTTGGCACGGCGCGGCCGGAAGAAGGGCTCGGCCACGTGCCGCACGTGCGTGTTCTTGTAGTAGTGGTCCTCCGTGCCGGGGTAGGACCAGGGCAGCTCGCGCTCCTTGGAGTGGTGCTCCCTGTCGCGCCTCTTAAGACTCGTCGAACCATCGCTGCGCTTGGACTGCGAGCCGGCGCTGTCCTCATCGGTGAGCAGCGAAGCCTGGTCGGGGCACGGCGGCAGCTCGCCCGGGCACAGATAGGGCTCGCCGATCTCGTCGGCGAACTGCGTGTCGATCGCCGCGAGCTCGCACGACGTGTGGCCCACGCACACCGACGCCACGCGCTGCTCGACGATGGTCCGGGTGGCCTCGCAGTCATCGTACACGGTGACGCTGTTCTCCTCGCACGAACCGTCGAGCTTGCCGAAGCGCGCCCACAGGATCTCCGAGATTACACCGCCCTGCGGGCACTCCAGCCGCAGCACGTCCTCCTCGTTGGCCGCCCGCGCGTAGAGCTGACCTCCGCCATAGCCACAGATCGAGTTATCGACCTCTGTGTGTATTGGAATGTTTGGCATGTCAACGTAAGGATCTCGTGTTAACCATCATGTATACATATGATATTAATATAATTCGATAAAAGGAGAGGCGCGTACGAGAGCTTTTCAGGCAATACTCCGATTGGATGTCGATGTACCACTTGGCGATGTGGCCACGCGACGCTGGGGCGTTCACGGTGAGCACCCAGTCGGCGAGCGCCGGCAGGCCCTTGAGCGAGGCCAGTTTCGGCACGGACGCCATGGTGTACTGCAGCGTCGTAGGCGACGGCACTCCACTGCCAAGCGGCGCCGAGTCTGACGGACAGATGCCAGCAGCATCAGGCGTCAGAGTGCAGTGTGACAAACAACATCAAGGAGGGAGAGGGGGGGGGACGCACTCGTGGTGGCGACTTTGAGGACGATGTCGGTGGTGATGTTCTTGGCGCGCGGGCTGGTGTTGGGCATGCCCTTGCGCGTGAGGGTGAGGCTCACCGAATCCGGGTTGCGGTGCACGAGCTCAACGTAGACCGACAGCGACGTGATGCAGTCGCCATCGGAGAAGCCCAGCCCCGTCAATGGGAACTTGCCCGGCACGTTGCCCTTGCTCTGCCACGGCGTTACGGTCTTGGCCAGCGCTCCTGATTTCCGTCGACACATGAGAAGAGAGAGCAAGAGGGAGAGAAAGAAAAAAAAGAAATTGGGGGGGGGGGAGTGGCAAGCGAACCGGCATCGAGCTCGTCGGTGTGAGCATCGCAGAAGGCAGGTTCGTTAAGGCCCTGGCCGCGGATGACGTGGACCGAGCCGAGGGTCACCTGCGAGAGAGCGGTCTCTAGGCCGAGACTCACCGTCTGCCGCTGCGTGAACCATCCGCCCTTCCAGCGCTGGAACAGCGGACCCAGCACATTGGCACGGTCCTTGGCTCCCGTGTTGGGCGAAACCTACCCATGTACGTGACCAAGCCAACGTCAGCCAAGCTAATATTAAAATAAAAATAAAAATAAAAATAAAAATAAAGATAAAGAAATAAGAAAACAAAGAGATTCCGGAGGAGTGGCCCAAATAAATGCGTACCAGCTGAGCGAGGGTCTTGTCGAACATGGGGATATCGGTTCGGTCCTTGAGCTTGTCGGCCCAAGCGATGGATGAGGGCGCCCGCGAAGGCACCGGAAGAGCCACCTCGCCGAGACCCTTGACGTCGTAGATGACCTCGGCCTTGTTGATGGTGACCAGCGCCAGCGAGGACGGGTCGGTAGTGTACACGTTGCCCTTGAATCGGCCGGCGAAGTCGAACGACATCGTCAGCTCGTAGTAGGCGCACTGCGGGTTGTCCGGCTTGCGCCGACACTCGCTGTACCGGAACGCCTTGGCGTCGCCACCCTTGATGCCGAACTGAAATTGTGTGTGCATGTGGGTTAGCACGGCATCGCCACCGTGATGAACAGAAGGCTCGCGAAGGGGGGTATCATCGTACGAGAGGCTCGGTGGAGGGACCATCATGCCAAGAGAGCGAGAAGAGGTCGGCGTCCTCGCCTCCGACGCGGTTGTTGCCGTCGGCGTCGGCCAGCACGACGCGCAGGGTCTGGTCTCGGAAGACGCGGATCTCGCCGTCGGCGTCATTGCTCACCACCTGCACGGTGGAGCTGGCGGGCGAGAACGGGCCATAGAGAAGGAAGCGCCGGGAGTCCCGAGAGCTGATGTCCTGGTTCGTGGCCTCGCGGCGCCAGATGAGGGTCACCATGGCCTCGCGCTTGTCGGCCGTCGGGCGCGAGAAGGTGCCCTGGGGGACGATGCACAGGCCCCGGAGGGTCAGCGAATCTGCTTGGGAGATGGGCTGGTTGTCGTAGGGCACCAGCGGGCCGCTCCACACCACGTCGCGGACTGTCTCGATGCGGTCGCCCGAGGGGGCGATGCGCTGGGTGTTGCCGCTCCAGCTGACCTCGCAGATGGTTTGGATGGACGGGTCGCTGTCAGGGTAGGCACGGCCAGACACCGCGATCACGATCTCCTTGGTGTAGTCACCTCCAATGGGCGACACCGCCTGCAGGATCGGTTCGCCGTCGGGGTATTCTGAAAAGGGAAAAAGCGGTTCAAGTTAGTTCTATAGGAAGCCGAGTGTAGTGTTTCTAGGGAACGACGCACTGTTCTGGCACTGGGCGCCGTAGTAGAGGTAGTTGGCGCACACGCACTCCAACGCGATGGCGTCCTTGGACCACCAGCAGGTGCCGTTGTTCTGGCAGGCCGCCGCACAGGTGGGGAAGGCGACCGTGGCAGAGCGAGAGACGCCGTACACGGTCTGCACCTGCACCTGGGTCTCCAAGTTGGACACCTTGTCGGTCTCGGGCAGGGTGAGCGTGCACTTGATCTGGTTGCCTGATGGAATGGAGTGTGATGTGTTAGTGCCACGAACCCGGTTGGATAGAGGGGGTTTGAAGCCAGCCACGTACTGGAGATGGTCATCGACGACTCGACGCAGGACATCTGGGGGCCGAAGATCTGCACCACGGGCTTCTCGTCCGGGTCGGGGTTGAGCTCTCGGCCCTCGATGGTCAGCTCCAGCTTGCTGCCCGTCGTGACCTCAATTTTTGTCGACGTTATGCGTGGCGCGCCCGGCTGTTTCCGGAAGGTGGTCCCAGGAAAGGGAATGCTCAGTAAAATAAAAGTGGTGTTCTTTGATCCCATTCGCCAACGTTGTCGTGGCAACTGGGTGACGGGGCGGTGATGGGGGTGAGGCAGGTACGTACCGCGGTGTCGGAGGTGAGCCTGGTAATGGTGCCGCTGGCCCGCATGTAGCACGCGCCGTCGTCGTCGGGCATCTGGAGGCCCGAGGTCCAGCCGAAAGAGGAGCCCTCGGCCATGTTGCCGATGGTGTAGCGCTGGATCTCGGACCCCCGCTGGCCCTCGTCGTCCTGGCCCAGGTTCCAGGTGCAGGGGTCCCCGTCGGCGTCCTTCTCGTACATCTCGACCTCGACCTGGATCTCGCTCTTGGTGGTGGAGAAGTTGATGTCCCACCCGGGCGAGAAGTCGGGGTTGATATCGTCGAAGGTCTGGCGCCAGAAGCACTTCTTCGAGCCCGTCGCCCCGATCTCAAACTTCCACACATACTCCTCTCCCGTATTGTCGTCGAGGCTGCGATCACAGAGCGATGAAGCGGGCTTGGTCAATAATCTCAGGCTACTTAGAAACTGAGAGAGGGGAGGGCGTACTTAAGGCAGCGGCCGGTGGTGTAGAGGCGGTCGACGCGGAAGGCGTAGTCCCCTGCCTGGCAGGTGGGCACGAAGAGCACGACCAGCGCACTACACAGCAGGAGAAGTGAACCCGCCACCCATTCGATTCGGCCCATGGTGTGGCCGCGTGCGTGTAGGTGATGGCTACGGGCTTTGTTTCCGCCCCAGGCGTCCGGCAGTGTGTGAAGGTGAAGTGATGAAATGAGAGTGGGCCTCTCTGGCTCTTTATGTCCCCTGACCAGCCTAGACTCGGTCGCCGGCTACGGTGAATAAGGCACTATTGGCAGTTGCCTGGGTCCGAGAGTAACTCTGGGCCCTGGTTACATAACTCCGGGCCGCGGTCGGCAGTTCCGTTTTGAGTCCAACCCGATCACACGGCCGACGCACTCGTTCGAGAGTGGGCGGACCACATCTGCGCGAGGGGACAAGGACAACGGGGGGGGGTGGCCGTCGCCCGGCGGGCACGGAGAAAAGGTGAGGAAGAAAGGCCGTTGCTGTGCGGCACAGCGAGCACAGAGAAGGTGAGAAAGGTAAGCAGTCGCCGGCTACGCCGTTGTCGCGGCTCTCCGCAGAGAGCAAGGGGCGTGCGATCCCGCACACAAACTGGCCAGCTTGCAAACAACAGCACAGAGCACGACACACACAGGGGGTCTCGGGGGTCGGTTTTGATGGTCGTGCCCTTGATCTCCTCCCGGATCTTGATAAGTTCGCGCTCCTCCCTCTGGACTCGCTCTCGGTGGCTTTTTCATCAACGTGCACGCACTCAGAGTGGGAGGTGGCCCTAATTGCGCACGTACACACAGTCAGTTATTTGGGGGGGGGGAGTGGCGCGGCGAGAAAGGCGAGCGCGGGTCCTGCTGCTGGACACGTTGCGCGATCTTGTTGCGACGGGTAGATCCCCGGCAACGGCACGCCGAAGCTGCACCCCATCAACATATAAACTTATGGAACATGCAGAAGAAGCAACAATGTGTTCAATACTAAAACAAAATCAATAACGTAATGGTGGGCTCTCAAGGATCTGTGGTGGGTAGGTGGTACATCGTTGCACATATCGTCGTCTTTGGGCTGGTGGGCAAACCAAGAAATGGGCGACCATGAACGCTTCTGAGCAGTAATGGTGTATTCGGTTCAAGATCAGGGGAGCATGTACACCACCTTGTTCCTTCCCTCCATCTCCAGCTGTTAGATTGGGGTGGAGGGAGAGCGAGTCAGTACCGGCCCACCGCGAGCGGGGTATGGGGCGAGGACGGTACGTACGTAGGCGAGTTGGATGCGCGGGTCCCGCTCCATGAGGTACCGAATGAAGTCGTCCGTCACCACCACCAGTCGCCCGTCCTTCGTTCGTCTGTCGTCCGAACCACAGGTCCCCCGCGTAAGAGTCGGTTGGTGGTGGCTAGTGGGTGGTAGTGGTGGGTAGTACCTGTCGGGGAACTGCTCGGGGAAGACACAGCAGGGCACCACCGCGAAGCACTTGTTGTGCGCCAGCGCAAAGTCCACGATCTGCGCCCCGCCCGCCCACGACCACCACCAAAGAGCCAAGTCAGCCACCGGTCAGTGCATCGTGGCTGGTGGAGCGGAGGGCAGGTACGGGCTCGGTGGCCTGGTCCGAGTGCAGGCCCACCACCGCCGAGCAGTCCCGGAGAATAGCGCGCGCTGCCGCGGGTGCGAGCCGTTCCACCTCGGCCACCGTCGCCGGCTGCTGCGGCGAGGCAGCAGCGGTCTCCTCACCGCCCCCGTTTCCTTCGTCCGTTGGGGTCCACAGCCCAGGCTCGAACCACGTGCAGATCTGGCGGAACGCCGGCTTCTTCTGTTTCTTCAACTGTCTGCACACGACCACACCATCGTCAACACCACATCCCGCATACGCGTATCACCGCACATGCATCACGCACACGCACCACCGCACCCGCACCACCACACGATGAATGAAGATGGGCGCTGGTACTTTTTCTGCTTTTTGTTGAGCTTGGCAAGGCGAGGTTCGATGAGGGTGGTGGGGATGTCGTGGCCGGTGCACTGCAGCTGGAAGGAGAGGTAGCCCTTGCCTCCCGCCACGTCCACCACTCCGCTCCCCTCACGCAACCGCTCCGCCCCGAACGTCTTTACCAACCACTCCCGGAAACTGCAGCGCAAGACACAGCACACGAGACACATCGCACGCGCACGACACACGCACACAACACACGCCCATACGTGAGCGTTGTGGCAAGTAGTAAGCGATGGGTGGAGGAGGGGGAATACATTTTGGCGCGGGCGGATCGAGGGAGCTTGTCCTCGAACGGGTCGGAGGGGTCGTGCTCCTTCTGCCTGATCTCGGCCTTCTCCCGCCGGTGTTCCTCGATACGCTCCCGCTCCGCCTCGCTCACAAACGCGTGTCGGTATTTGCACCGCTCGCCCTGATACGTAATTTCGCGATTAAGTTGGCGCACACAGCGAGCAACATACGACACGATACGACACGGAGGAAGAAGACGGTGGTACGTGTTCGCACTTGCCCTTCCACCAAAACTTGCACAGCGGGGGTATCGCACTGCCGTCTGTCGGAAACGTGTGGCCGCGCGAGGTTGGTAATTGTCCGTAGAGCAGAGAGCAGAGCAGAGCAGAGAGGTGTACCGGCAGAGACCGCGCGCTCAGGGACGATGGCCGAATGGCGGGACACGTACGTCGGATTCTTGCTCTCATCGGGCGAACGCCTGTGTCGTGCGGTTGTGCATGTGTTGTGTGTGCCGTGCGTGTTGTGTGACCAGCGAGTGTGAGTAATGGAGCGAATGACAAGAATGGTCAGCAATGGGAGATCAGCTCGAACCGGCGTGGGGTGAAGTGTTTGCCCCGCTTATTGGCCGGACAGCAGGCGTCGCTGCCGCTGGCAGCCGTGGCCGTCTCCACCCACTGCTTCACCAAGCGCAGGTTCGTCACCGTTATGCTCAGCGTACCCGCCGTCGTCCGCTCCGGAAAGCCCTCCGCCTCTATCGTGTTGCGTGTTGTGTGTCGTGTCGTGTCATGATTAGTTGGTCATCGGACGTTCACACATTGGTGTGAGGCACGCACCGACGACGTCGCCCGGTTTGACGTTCTTCGTGGTCCACCAGAAGCTGCGCTCCCGCTCCTTCTCCCTCTCCTCCGCGACATGATCGCCATCAGGGGCAGGACCCTGCCACGCGGGGAGGATGAAGCGGAGCTGGAGGACGGCGTCCTCGCCCGGCGCGAGGCTCTGGAGGTCGAAGAAGGCCAGGCGCCGGCCCAGCAGCCGCTTCACCACCACCCGCCCCTCGGCGCACACCCGCTCCTGGCGCTCCTCTCCCGGCTGCAGGTCCTCGAACGGCGCCAGCAGCCGATGGAACGTAGACGCTGTCCGGCCTTGCAGGGCGCAGGTCTCCTGATCCTCCTGCCCAATTTGATTGAATTAAATCAGAATTTGTCTTTTAAAAGAAATGATCTTCTACGCCTAAGCTGCTTATCTATCGATCTCGGTTCACACGTGCGACCTCGACAACCTCGGGGAACTTGCGGCAAGATGTAATACGATACCCCCTCCGGCACAGACACAATCTCGCGTTCCATGAGAAAACAACATACAATGAAACAAAATGTTTATCATAAAAACTCGCCACAGCGAAATTTCTGTACGGTCACGTTTTGTGCTCGCGTCTCGCCTGCCACGGTGGCGACAGCCGCGATACGATCAGATCAGCTGACGGTGAACTAATGTGCACGTGGAGAGGGCGACGGCGGCCACGTCGCACGAGCAATCACCAGTTGTCGTGCTTGTGTGCCTGGAGCCACTCGCGTGCGATGGTCCGCGCCCCTCCCTCGCCCGGGTAGCAGCCGTGCAGCCACCGGCCGTTTCCTCGGTAGCGGTGGGCTCGCACGTAGTTCTTCTCTACTGACCGTCGATACCTGCAGGCAAGTGCTGGTTAGCGAACAATGCCAAGTATGTGCGTGGTGATGTAGATGATAGAGTGCGTCGCAGGTGAGGTACTGCTTGGTCTGCGTGCTCTTGCCCTTGAGTGTGGCCTTGTTGACCTTCATCACCTTGAACGTCATGTAGAGCAGGTTGTCATTGGTCTCTGCGTCGATTGGGAGCAGCTTCGTAGACCTCCTGAACTGCGCTCGACCCTGTGTAGCGATCCGTTACCGTAGTGATATGAGCACACAACGCCTGGGTGTGCGGTGGTGCGTGTGCGTGTGCGGTGGTGCGTGTGCGTGGGCGGACGCGGGTGTTCGTGCCGTGAAGAGGCCGATGAACTGCTTGTGGAAATACGAGCGGAGGAAGGCGAGCGTGATCTCCCATCGCCAGCCCTCAAACTTGAACGTGTGCGGAAGCGGGACATCGCGGCTGGCCGGCAGCGGGTAGTGCATTTGGCTGGGCGTCCAACCAAAATGCCACTGCCGCCAGTGGTCAGCCATGAGGTGCCCTCCCTGCCTGTCTCGCCGAAGCCGCTCGTGGTCAGCCCGGGCGCTCTCCACCTCGTCTTCCAGGTCGCCATCTCGACGAGCTCGTCGCCTGCGCAGGTCGCAGGCGCGCAGGTCAGCATAGAGCGACCTGAAGTACTGCGCCTCCTTCCGGTCCCACTTGCGCCCGACCTTGCCTCGCGTCCGCCGTCCAGCTGTTCCGCTTCTTCGTTTCTCCCGACAGACCGCAGCGAATCGCCGCCTCTCCTCGTGAGACATTATCGCGCAAGCGTCCCCGCCTCCTCCACGGCCATCTTCGTCTTCATCAATGAGTGGACTGATTTGATAGAGAATGGCGAGGAGTTGGGCCGCTTTCATCCGCAGTCTCGAGGTCTCTAAAGCACACTCACACGAACGGCGCAGTTGTCAGCTCGCGCAGGAGTGATTGCAAACCAAAGCTAGAGAGGGATGGACAGAGGGAAGTGCGTGGACGGACCGGCCATGTGCTCGCGCTCGGACTTGGCGCAGAGCGTGCTGATGAGCGTTTCCTTGTGTCTGGCGATGAACGCCAGCACCTGTTCGTCTGCGTCGACGAGGCTCAACAGGAAAGCGATAGTGCTGAGCGCTTCAGCACGTTCAGCGTTAGCCGTGGCTGTAAACCTATGCCTTGTCCCGCGCCAAGGAGCCGCATCTCTTCCTCCAACCTCGTCTTCATCTCCCTCCTTGTCATCGTCATCGTCATCGTCATCGTCATCGTCATGGTCTTCGTCTTCGTCTTCGTCTTCATTTTCGTCCTCGACGTAGTCCTCTTCCTCTCCATCGTCGATATTACCGTCGCTTTCGTTATCGTCATCATCACTCTGATTGCCTGTGTCGTCACTCTCTTCATCCCTGTTGTCTACTGAGTCAGAGTTAGATTCCGAGCCGTCAGCGGTGTCCCACAGGCGACGATCTACCGTGGCGGGCTCAGGCCACTCGACCAGGTAGAGCCGGGCAAGCCTGTCGCATGTCTCGAGGCCCAGCCTGGTGTCCTCTAGCACCATGCTCACCACGGCCAACGTGCGCATGGCCTCCCTCCGCAGGTGACTCGCCGGCCCGTCGCTCGCTTCGCCGGCCCATTGCTGGCTGTCGGCGGCGTGGTTGATCAGCACGCGATGCACCACCGCGAGCAAGGGCAGGTCCGATTCGGAGGAGAGCCGCTGCTTGGCCGCCTTCCGCGTCTTCCTATGGGGTCCGGGCTCATCGAGGAGGAGATGGGCGTGTGCGTTGGTGCACAGCACCACGAGCGCCGAGGTGAGCCGTAGCGCTGCCACTTGCAGCCTCCACCCCAGGAAGCGCTCCCTGTTGCGCTTCTTGCCTCCGACGCGCTGTTTGGCGCCTGACCTCTCGTCTTCTTCTTTGTCCTCCTTGGGCTCTTCGAAGACTCGGGCGACTGCGGCGGGTGGCGCCATGACCGGTCGCAGCTTGCTCACGATCCAGCGCCTTAGGGCCAGCAGCCGGTCTCCCGCAGTCGCCCCCTCGCTCTCCAACCAGGCTAGCGTGCGCGGTTTCCGGCGCATCGGCTCGCCTGTGCCTGCAGCTTAGCAAGTTGCCAGCTGGCGTTCCCTCACAATCAAATGCAGAGGATGTAATCAACACATCATCACCATCACCACGTGTACCCTGGTGCTGTACTCGGTACGGCACCCCGGACAGCTCGTGCTGCAACGCGTGGATGAGTCCTTCGGCCGCTCTCTGGTTGTGCCCCAATCGCCACCAATGCGTTACCATGACTGCACCATGCGCTGATGATGATTGAACGGGCACACCATTGGGTCGAAGGAGGGGGGATTCTGTACCTGCTGGCGGCGTAGGTCGGTCTGGGCGAGGAAGGCCTGCCACACATGGTTCGACGGCGGGGCGAGCGGCCACTCCACTTCTTCGCCGCGCTCGCTGGCACCGAACCCACGCTCGCGGTCTCCTACTTTTGAGGTTCGGTCAACCTTCTTCTTGGTTCTCCTTGTGCCTCGGTCTGAGGCAGACGACATCTTTCTTCTTCGTTGTCCGTTTTCGTTTTCTTTCGTTTTTTCTTTATTTCCTTTCTGTCCAGCAGAGATTGATCGATGGAGGAGGACCACAGCGAGTGGCCTGCGTGCGCCAACCTGATTTTGAGGTTGAGGTACCTCTCTGCGTAAACGCCAAACGTTCGCCTAATACTAATCCCCCACTTCGGCAATTCACTGAAGGTTGTGAGGGGGTAGAAACGGACCCATAATGGCAGGCGAGCACGGCAAGCCTAAGTAACCTGCAGCTGGTGCGCGCCAGCTCTTCTTTACTGCTGGCCTCGCTCGTCTCCGAGAGAAGAGGCTGACAAAGAAAGGGAACATGAACGGTGGCGACAGCACGACGGTGACGGTGACGAACTTGGGTGGTGCCCCCAGCCCGCTGCCCGATAGGGATGGTGTGGTGACGAGCACGCTCGCCGAGCCGACGTCGTTGTCGTCTTCTGTCCAACCGAGCCCTGATGCCGAGTGCATAGATGACGAGCCCAGGAGCAGCCCCAAGCGCAGGAGAGGCTGCGATGACGAGGCGCAGCCGACGCGAGAGAGCAACCAGGTGGCCGCCGAAGCCGCCAAGCCCACGGGTCCCGCGGCTGGAGCCAGCACTTCGGCGGCGCCGGTGGACCCGCCGCAGCCAGCAGGCGGCCCGACAGCCGCACCGGTGAGCACTCCCAGCAGCGGGTCCACGCCCGACTACGGCCTCTTCGTCGAGGACCACAAGGTGGAGCTGCAGCGCGTCCAAATCGACGTGCTCCTGCTCGACTTGTGCGTGGACGTACGCGTGCGCCAGGTCTTCGCAGTCTCCAAGCCGGCCAAGCGCAAGCTCGGAGCCAGCGACGACGGCACGACCGACAACGAGGCCGGCCCGCGGCTGGCGTTCGCGTTTCCCATCGACGACGTGAAGGCCGGCGTCTACCACTTCAGCGCCCGCCTCGGCCCCGACCAGGTCATCACGGTCAAGGTGGTCGAGAAGGACCATGGCGACGATGCCGCAAAGAAGCCCACCGGCCTCCGCAACAGGGCGCTCGCCCAGCAGCAGGCGTCGCTCATGACGGCCAAGCGCGACCGATTCGAGGTCGACCTCGGGCGGCACCGGCTGCCCTTCGCCGACCACGCGACCGAGCCCGAGGGTCGCAGGGAGCTGCAGGTGGTCCAGGTGGAGGTCGAGCTGCGCTACATGATGGAGATCATGCTGGCCCGGTCGTCGCTGTTCCGCATCGAGACGGCCGAGGACAAGGCTAAGGTCGACGCCCAGCGCGCGGAGCAGGGCAACCGGTTCAAGTTCGTCTTCCCGGCGCTCTTCTCCTCGCCGCACTTCTGCGCCACCGAGTCGTCGCTCGCGCTGCACGTCGACGTCGAGGCCGCCTCGCCGATCTTGTCGCTCGAGTCCCTCACCCACCCTCAGCTAGCCATGACCCTCGACGGTACTTTGTTTTTCATCGAACCTTTCCATCGAACCTTTCTGGCCCTTGCAGAGATTTAACTGATTGGTTGGTGCTGGCCAGGTGGTGACGGAGGCCTCAGCGCGAGCGGCGATCTGCGGTTGGCGCGGGCGTGTCTGGACAAGGACTTCATCCTGCTGGTCGCAGTGGAAGAGCCCCACCAACCTCGCGGGTGGAAGATGTCCCTGCCGCTCCCGGTCGACACTGACGACCACCAGCAGCCGGCGGAAGACGTCTCCGCAGTGATGCTGGCGCTTTGTCCCGACGTGAGCTCCACCGCCAGCGAGCCCACGCTGGGTACGAGCGGCGATGCTGAGGTCTCGCCCCAGCAGGAGATCATCTTCATCGTGGACCAATCAGGTATCTTACCTCCTGCCACCCCCCCTTAGTCGAGGTTGTGCCTGCGCGGCGGCTCGTACCTAATCCGAAGCCTGCCCTACTACGCGCTCATTGCAGGCAGCATGTCCGGGTCGCCCATGGAGTCGCTGAAGGAGTGCCTCAACATCGTGATCCGCAGCCTGCCGCCCGCCACCACGCTCTTCAACCTGGTCGGGTTCGGCTCGAGCTACAAAATCCTCTTCACCGACGAACGTACGCCTCCAGCTCCCACCTCTTACCTCCCATCACACGGCAAATGCGAACACCGCTCACGCGCGTGTGCGTGTGTGCGCAGATGGCCGGCCGAAGGGGCAGGCGCTCAACCAGGAGACGTTCGACCAGGTGACCAATTACATCCGGTCGATGGGCGCCGACATGGGCGGGACCAACATTCTCTCGGCGCTCGTGGCTGTGCTCGAGGGCCGGCACCAACCGGCGGACAGCAGCAGCTACCTGTACCTGCTGAAGCGAGACAGCGGCGCGCCGCCAATGCTCTCCGCTGCCGGCAACTCTTCGACCCTGCCGCCGTTGCCTCCGCCCACGTGTCCGCGTCAGCTGTTCATTCTGAGCGATGGCATGATGGACAACAAGCGGGAGGACATTCTCGACATACTCCGCAAGCACTCGACCAACACCACCGCCTTCACATTCGGCATCGGCGGTGCGCACCCTTCCCCCCCTCTTCAAAAGGGCGCCTAACTCACTGCCCGCATCACATCAAAGGGACGGCTGATGTGGAGTGCATCAAGGCAATGGCGCGAGCCATGCGCGGCTCGGCCGAGTTCATTTCCCACAAGTGCGTAATCACCATCTGCTCTGCCGTACGCGCGGTTGTGCTCACTCTTAGTACACACGGGTTTAACCAGACACGACATGGAGGCCGCCACTGCGCGTCAGCTTGCTCGTGCGCTGCGGCCAGGCTGGAACGACCTTGCCGTGTCTTGGCTCGGAGATAACAGGCAAGGCCCCGACGAAGCCCAGCACGACGTCGACCAGGGCACCAACGACATGGAGCAGGAGGCGGAGGAGGAGGAGGAGCTGCCCAAGGAGTGGCTGTGTCCCATCACCGGCCAGCTGATGCAGGATCCGGCCGTCACCTCGTGCGGCCACCTCTTTGACCGAACGGCCATCCACCAGTGGCTCACCAAGGTATGCATCATGATACATTCCTTGCACCACCGCTGTACAGCTAACAGCTTGAATGTATGTCACTCTTCCTGCAGGAGTCGCTGACCACGGGCCGTTTCTGTCCCATGTGTCACAACCCGCTCTCGCTGCGCGAGGTGTTCCCGTGCTACCCCATCAAGTCGGCCATCGAGGAGCACCTCTCGAAGCGCAAAAAGTCGTCGGCGGCGGCGGGCAGCTCGACGAAGAACGGCGACAGAATCGCCGCCGCTGCAGCGCTTGGCCAGCCCTACCAGGCGCCCTTCCAGCCGCCGCCGCTCTTCGAGGGCGACACGCTGGTGGTCTACGCCTTGATGCCCTCCACAACCGCATGCGACTCTGCGCAAGTCACGGCTCGCGGTCCTCGCGGAGGTGCTCCTTCCGCCTCCGCTCTCCCACCATCATCGCGCATTGCATGTGTGACTTACAGAGACCACACGCGCCAATCTATGCAGAGTCCATTAAGGAGCGGGTGGTCCTGCGCACGCCCACTTCACAGGTGTCAACGCTGTTGCATAGGCTGGCCGTGCGCGCGCTCATCAAGGACTACCAGCAGGACAACAGTACGGCGCTTGTCCCCCCCCCCACTTTATCTGGCTGTGTGCGTGTGCGAGCGTGCCTCACGGCTTTCGATACACGTAGGCGTGTGGCACTACCGCTTCGCGCGCGTCAAGGACGAGCTGAAGCGCCCGGGCGCCGCGATGTCTGTGCAGCACTACGCCCGAGCCGAGATGACCAAGCTGGCGCTTCTCTACTCTGTGGTGTCTCCGTTCACTTGCCTTTCAGCGGGTGGTATCTCGACAACGACGATTCAGCGCGCCACCAACACTGTGCTCGCGCCAAGCTCTGGGCCGACTTACTCTCCAACCGGAGCTCCGGCAGCAGCGGCACCCGCGCAGGTGGCATACAGGTACTACTCCAACACAAGCTGCCGCTTTCAATCTTTGATTGCACCTTACCTCACCACACACACACACACACACACACACACACACACACACCGCACACGCAGTCCTTCGTATGCGCCCACGTCCCCGTCGTATTCGCCGACGTCGCCCAGCTGGGAGCCGCGTGCCGATCCGCAGGGCACCGCCGATTGGATGGACGGCGTGAGCGGCCTGCCCTTCCCCATCACCACCAGCGGATCCTTCCTGTCGCCGCCCCACAAACCCAGCTCGCCCGTCTACCGCCCCACCTCTCCCAGCTATTCGCCCACGTCGCCAAGCTACAGCCCTGCGTCGCCGGCCTACTCACCCACCTCACCCAGCTACAGCCCAACATCGCCAGCCTACTCACCCACCTCACCAGCCTACTCGCCCACATCACCTTCCTATTCGCCCACCTCGCCCAGCTACAGTCCAACATCGCCGTCGTACTCGCCCACGTCGCCGTCTTACTCGCCCACATCGCCGGCCTATACGCCGACGGCGCCCACGAGCCACAGCCCGACAGCGAACGCCTTCGGCGCGGTTCCGGCCAGCGCGCACCCGAGCGCGATCCCAACCTACGTGCCTTCCGCTCCGGTCTACTGCCCCACCTCGCCCAACTACTCGCAAGGTTGGGTGAGCGTCCCCCTCTCCGGCCCGGCCCCAGCCGTGTCTGTCGTCGACTCCGCACTCGGTGAGCTGACCCTGTACGCCGCCAACCCTCTTCTTTGGGCATTGTGTGGGGCGGGCGCGCTAGGGGCTCATCGCTTGGCGCACACAACATCGCAGATCTACCGCGGCCCTGTTCAATCGCATCGTGAGCACGCAACAGTTCCAGGGCTGGTGGTCCGTGCGCGACCTGGTGCCCTCCTGCTTCTCCGAGTACGCACTTCGACCACCACCACGACGATACCAACTTTGTTTTTTTAACAATTCACACTCTCACGATATCAACGATTTCTTGTGTTGTGCTGTGGTCGTCCTCCAGGCAAGACGTGAGCCTACTGGTCGCGGTGCTGCACGAGGCGTGGCGCAGCTTGCTGTCTGAGCGGACGATGTGGGCGAGCGAACAAGGAAAGGAAAAGCTGGAGGACGAGGAAGACAAGGCCCTGCCGGCCAGCAGGGACAAGACGAAGGACTGGCCCAGGATCGCTGTGACGGTGTTGGTGCTGCTGGAGCTGGAGTCGCCGGCGTTCGAGGCCAGGTTCGTGGTGTGGGAGCCGCTGGCCATCCGAGCCCGCGCCTGGCTCCGGGCGGCGTTGGGGCTGCCCTCCTCGGCCGACCTCCTGCGCCTCATCGCTTCCGTTCGGTCAACCGCACCCTAAATCCCCTTCTTCCATCGAAAGCCCAGACACAGCCAAACGAAACAAAAAACGAAACGAAACCAACAAACGAAGCGAAGCTAATAATTAATTGGTTAAAAAAACAGCTTCATCGCGCAACCCGGGTCGCAGAGAGAGCAGACATTGGTGGTTGGGTTGTGGTGCATGGTCGAGGTGTCTCGATTGTCCGTCTGGAGGGCGCGTCTAACATCACCAATCGCGGGTTCTAATCCCGCCGCCTCCATCATCAGGGGGCGTGGCCGAGTGGTTAAGGCGTTGAACTGCTAACTCAATTTACTTCGAAACCTGGCGTCGTCTTCCAGTGTAAGCGGCAGACCCAAGCAAGCTTGCTTGGGTTGAGGCACCTGACGCGATCACCACCCCCTTCTCTTTTGTGCGCCGTGTGATTCAACTCCTCAGTTTTTAGCTCCGATGAGAGGAGTGACCACAAATCTTGGTTGGTTGTTGTTCACCAAGATCAAGGGCTCGATGACGGTGTAGATCAGACAAGCTGGCGGTTTTCTTTGCCTAGTGTTGGGCCAACGGGGCAAGTTACAAGGGAGTTTGTGCGTGCTTGTGATCCTCCGTGCGGTGGTCCACTTCCTCGATGGTGACGAGTGGTGTGTACGGCTGTCGCCCCTCCAGCAACAGCTGTTGGCCTCCTGGTTGAATATGAAAAGAAAATAGAAATGGCGCGTATGCGCAAGACACGGATTAGAAAAACAAACAAGACTATAAGTCCGGGTGATGAATGGAGGTAAGCTTACCCGGCGACGGCGATGGAGACGAAGCTTCCTCGGGCATGGGGAACTCGATGGTGGGCACGGGCCTCTGCTTCACGTCTTCGATGGCCAGCGGCTTGCCCGATTCGTCGGTTTTGATAGTGACCACCGTTCGCGCTGTAACAAAAAAAGAGGCGTGCGTGCGTGCGTGCGTGCGTGCGGATGAGAATCACGTGACCAAGTGCAGATCACTGGACTGGGGCAAACGAAGAGCGTACCAGCGCTGATGGTGCTCTTCTTGGCGGCCCTCTTGGCGAGCTTCTTCACACCGAGCGATCGGACGTTGCTGACGGTCTGGAAGACGTCAGCGCCGACCGCGAAGCTCTGGCCCACAACCTCGGCGGCTTCCGAGCCGTACTTGTGCTGGACCACAGTCACCGTGGCTCCGCTCGATGCCGTCAGCACCGTTTTGCCGGCGTTCTCCAGCGCCTCCCAGACCGTAACTGGTGTGGTCGCCACGCGAGAAGTTAATGAAACATGAAAAACAACCGTGTCGCTATAGTGCAAACGCACGGCGCCACACCACACACACACAACACACACACAAACAAACACACACACGTACCCACGCCTCGCACGGTCGAACCGCCAACACCCATCGCTGACTTGACGGGCGCATAGCCACCACCGTCTCCGCCCTACGGACGAGTCAGTGAGCTGGTAATACAATAGCAAGCCTGAACAATGCGCACCGACGGGACTGCCTTGGCCACGCCCTTGCCCACGAGCTTGCCCAAGCCCTCGGCGGCGTAGACGAGCCCGTTCACCACCGCTCCGGAGGCTGATGTCACCCATTTGTATACATTTAACATTTAATTGTTAGTCGGCGCGATCCAATCGATCGAGACCAAAAACAAGAACAGCAACGAGCGTGCGTGTCACGAGACGAACCTGTGACGGCGATGGGAGACACGCGGCTGCCGTAGTAGATGGTGCCCTTGACGAGCGGGTTGACCTTCATTTCCTCCTCGTTGGGGGTCAGCCAGCCGGACTCCTTGGCCTGCTGCACCGTCTCGGCCAGCCGATGCGCAAAGACCTCGCTGCCCTTCTCTATATAGAAACACGACAGCGCACGCGAGCGAAGGGTTGGACGGGCTGGCTGCATAGCGACCATCATTCCTTTTCAAGAAAGTGGACATCGGTACCGAGTCGCTCACTGAGGTAGGCACTGCCCGTGTCGATGGCGGACGCGACATAATCCAAATAGCTCGCCGTTCGCTGAGAAAAATTGGTCGTCTGCGCGCCGAGAGGTCATCAGTGTCAGCTTAGCGCGCAGGTGCTTAGGAGTTCACTGAATCTTAGCGTACCGCGTCGAACGGCTTGTAGGGAACGATGGCGCCCTCGGCGTTGGAGCTGAAGGTGACGACCTCGTTGGTGACCTGCCACGACTCGCCATCGTCGCTGGTGATCTTCACGTCGGTCCTGTCCACCACCACCACCTTCTTGTCCTGCGCGCTCGTCTTTTCCTTCGCCCCTTCCTCCACACTCCCCTCACCTTCGCTGCCGTCCTCCTCCTCCTCCTCTTCCACCTCCTCCACCGAATAGGGCTGCTGCGCTGCCGAATCCTGGCGGTGGAGGTCGTCGGCGTGGGTCGCGTCGCCGTACGAGTGCTTCACCTCGCACACCTCGCGCATCTTTCGCTCGAACACGTCGATGTAGATCGGAGGAATATTGCTGCACACACGCAAGACAGTTTAGAGCCAGCGAGCGAGCGAGCGAGCGAGCGAGGCGGTGGTGGTGCCGGTTGCCGAGAGAGAAGCTACGCACTTGGGAAAAATATAGGCGACGTAGTGACCCTCCTGCTGCATGGGCAGAAGGAAGGAGAGCGGCGTGGTGCGGAGGCAGGGCAGGCCCGGGATGAGCGGAAGCTGGCACTCACCCAGGGCGAGGAACGTGAGCCGCACCACCTCCTCCCCGTTCACCTGCTCCGCTTCAAACGAGCGGAACCTGGTGGGACACGGCACACGGCACACGGGTGAAGGTGAACACCTGGGAAAGCTGCGAGAGACGCTCGTCACTGGGCCAACGTGCAACGTACAAATGCTTGTGTGAGCGCATCTCGCTGTCGGCTATGGGGACCTTGAGTATGCGTAGCGTTCCCCTCCCAACTTCCTCCTGTTCCCTGTGTGTGTGTGTGTGTCGCGTGTGTGTGTGTGTGTGTGTCAGTTACACATGTGGGGCAGTTGGTAGAGTGCTGATGTGGTGGAGAACCACGTACCCCGCATGAATATGAAGACACTGTACACCTTCGATCTGCAACACCTCCTCACACTCCCGCAGATCCTCTGTGAGCCCGAGCATGCGCAGAAAGGGGGAAAGGTTAGTAGTCAGGCGAGGCCAGTACTGGACTCGTGCAAGCACGGTACACGTGGCGTGTGGCGGCCATGCAAACGGAGGAGGGCGTACTTGCTTCCTTCTTCTCGGCCTCCTTCTCCCGGGCTTCTTGCTCCCGGAGGAACGTTCGCAGCGTCTCCGCACGGTCGGCCACCTCTGTCATCTTCGTGCGCAGCCCCTGCTTCAGCGCTTTCTCCGATTCTGCACTCGGGATGGTCAGACACACCCGGGATGGTCAGCCAAGTCAATGCCAAATAAAACAAAAGATATTAAAATGTCCAAATAAAGGCTTGACCATCAAATAAACGAGAATGAATGAAAAAATAAAAATGTCAAATAAAAAAGGTACCTGAAGAATAGAGGAGGGTGAGCTCGACGAGGCACTGGAGGGCGGCTTCGTACTGCTCCACGGCCTTGGCATAGTCGCCCCTAGTGTCGCTTTGTATGGCAGCTTGCAGCAGCAACACGCCTCGCCCCTCCAGCTCGAGCCTACTTTGCATCTTTTCTTTATCTTCCGTTTCTTCTACTACCGGGCTTTCCATCTGTGCCTTTAAAGTTTCGCTTGCGATATATGGTTCTTGTATGTCTCGAGAGATCAATCAATCCAAATGTGCTTCGTGTCAGTCTTTGCCGTTACTTCGCCACGCGTTCGATTTGTTGTGGCTGCCGTTCGTTCTTCTCGCACGAATTTTCAACTTTAGCTCCGCCGCTTCTGTTGCCTGGCACAAATCTCAATCGGGGTTTCGAAACAGTTCTGGAGAATTGAAACGTCTTTGACCTTCTTCGCTCTTCTCTTCCACGCGAAACTGAAAGAACGAAGACGGAGAGGGGCACCCTGGAGCGCGTCTCCTTGTTCAGTGGAGGTCGGGAGCGCCACCCATAACCATGAGGTAGTGGAGGTGGGCCTTGAGGGCCACCCAGAACGAGGGCAGGACCACGTAGGGCACCTCGTACTCCTCGCACGTCTTCCGCACGATCGGCGCGATCTCGGGATAGTGCGTCTGTGATCCTCTTGGTAAGCGCTGGAGAGGGCCGAGAAGAAGAAAGAGAAGAGAAGAGTGACTGTACCTGCGAAATGTTGGGGAAGAGGTGGTGCACGACCTGGTGGTTGAGCGCGCCGCTGAGGAAAGTGGTGAGCCACGAGCCGTGGGCGTAATCGATCGTGGTCATCACCTGCAGCTTCGCCCAATCCATGTCGATCATGCCTTTTCGATTCCAAACCACGAGACAGCAATTTAGCGACTGCAGTGGCGCTTAGCGAAAGTCATTGGGAGGAGTATTGTAAACGGAACCACGTACCGGTCTTCTTGTTGACCTTGGGCCAGATGGCGGGGGCGACGACGTGGTTGACTTGGAACATGAGAGCCAGGTAGTAGCTCGCCACCAAATCCGATGCCATCACGAGGGCGAAGACGTGGCCCAGGGGCAGGTAGAAGGACGGGATGACAATGCGATAGGTCACCCAGAACAGCTTGCCCAGGATAAACATAGACCAATGCCAGGGACCGGTAGGGTTCACCCTGATATGGCGCGCGCGAGAGACGTTAGAATGAGCGCCACCCAAAACCGCTGCCCGGTAGGGGAGGGAGTGTACTAAGCATGCGTTCAATAGCGCAACAACGTATAGTCGAAGTATAGTGTCCATCATCAAGTCCATAAGTGTAACCGTTGTTCGTGAATGTACCTGATCTTGCCATTCTCACCGAGGAAGAACATGATCTGAATGTCGTTGATGCGGAACTTGGTAGCGAGCAGACCTTGAAGGCACAGCGTGAGTCCAACGCCACGCGACTACTTTGTATAGAGACGAGGAGGTGCTGCGTACCATAGAGAACGGGCGCATAGAGGTGTTGGAGCCGGTAGTGGCTGTACCACGGCTGCTCGGCCTTGATACGCCGGAAGTCCACAGGGTCATTGGTGTGCACGTCGGGATCGGCTTCGGCCACGTTGGTGAACGGGTGGTGGCCCAGAAAATGCTGGTGGCACCTGTAGTAGCGAGCTTGCTGTTGAGCAGCGGAGACTTCTAGGTAGGAGCATCGGTGGCGGAGATCGAGACGCACCACATGTAGAACGAGCAGCCGTTGATGAAGTCGTGGATGGCGCCCATAAACCGCCAGGTCCATGGGCTCGAGGTCAGAGCAGCGTGCGATCCCTCGTGGACCGGGATGAGCGACAAGAGCGCCATGCCCACACCAGAACCCACAGCGAAAGCGACGCCCAGAAGCAGCGAGGCCTATAGCGAGGGAGCCAAGTTGAGTTTGAGGCTCAGCCAGAGGGTTTGCAAGTGTAGGGTACGCACCTGGGCAGCGTAGACAGCACCGAGCCAAGAGGCGAGACAAACGAAAATGAGCACGACCGAGGTGAGAAGCAATCTGGTTCCCTGGGTGTGCTTAACGCCGGCGTCCTTGAAGTAGCGCTCGACGCGCTGCTTGAGCGTGAGGTAGAACTCGGACATGGGCGGGAAGGTGGGGTGCTCGGAGTCGATCAGGCTGCCCACCCGGTAGCGCTCCAGCGTCTTCGACACCCACACGGGGTGGTACGCCTCGAACAGCTGCGTCGCATCGCGCCCCTGCGAGTTGCCAGCGCAAGAAGTGTGAACAAGAAGATCAGCCTCGAGGCTCAAGCAAGAACTATTGGTAAGGAACGTAGTGTAGACGGACTCGCACTGTACGTGTCAACGAAACGTAACGTGTTGTTTGCGTTTACTACGGTGTAGTTGGTGCGGCGTATTACTGGTGCTGCGCCAGTGGTTGAAAATAACCCCGGCCCAACGTCCGGCAGGAAGATCGATGTGGCCACCGCACGGTAGGTATGATATGATCGATCGATGAGCTCGTATAGGAGTGTAAATTGGTTGGCAATTGGAGCTGTTACGCGATCGCGTAGCCGAAATTTGATTTGAGATTTTGTGCGATTGTGATATGAACGAATGAACGTATACTGTGTGAGAGAGGGGCACGTACGGCATTGAGGAGGATGGTGTCCTTGCCACCCGGATGAGCGTTCACCCACGACGTGACGTCGTACACCTGGCCGCGGATGGCCAACCAGGCGTCGCCCTCCTTGTTGTGCTCCGCCAGCTGCCTCCAGGACAGCTCCACCGACTTCATGTTCTCCATCTTCTCGATCGATTCCTTGCTACGCGCTACGTCGGGCTGTCGCAGGCAGCGGGGAAGGCAGGCAACAAAGCGAAGCCGGCAAAGCACGGAGACCAACTCGCTCGCTCTTTCGCTTTTCCATTTCGTTTCAGAAACGCAACACAAACGAAACGAAATCGTTTCGACAAGAGTTTCCTAAATCGTTTCGGAAACGAGCTGTGCTCTGTCGTTCACCGCACGACGGGCAGTGAACTGCCTCTTTCTTCTTGGTTTGGGTACTGTGCTACCCCCTGGAAGAGAACGGCCCACCAGCTTGAGCGTTGTTTTTGATTCTCGGTTCTTTCTTCCCCTTCCGCCCTGCGTGAGCAGAACAGCCAACCGCAAATCACAAGAAAGGCCTCGAAGGGGAGTTGAACAGACCATGGACGACCTTCAGCTGGAGGCCTACACCAAGAAGTGCCAGGAGCACCTGGCTGGCCTCGAGAAGCAATTGGACCTCAAAGGTTTCTAACCCCCCCCCCCAACAGTGGAAGAGAAGGTGAAGGTTGCCAGCCAAACTGACAACAAAGAATATAAGAATTATATCAGAATTAAAAAGTACCCCTTGAAAATAATACTTTTTAATACCAAAATATTATAAGAGTAACGTGATATGTTTTCCTTCTTGCCTGTGTGATGTCCTCCTCCAGAGGGACAAGAGCTGTGGGCTATTCTGGACGAGCTGGACCAGTACCTGGCGAAGGCCATCGCCCTGAAGACCAAGAAGCTCAAGCAGAACGGCGACTGGCCCGCGCCACTCAGCACACAGGCCGGTGCCGGCGATGACGCGGCCGCGGAGGAGAGCGGAAAAGAGAAGGAGGGACAGGCCGCAGAGGGAGAGGAGAAGGAAGAGGCGCAGGAAAAGGAGGAGTGCGGCGACGACGACGAAGAGCAGGGCAAGAGCGACGAAGTCAAGGGAGAGGGTGATGGCGAAGGCCAAGAAGAGGAGGAAGATCCCGTCGTCAGGGACGAATGGCGGCTGCTCATTCGCTTGCTGCTCAAGAAGTTCATCCCCAAGGCCTGCAAGACGGTCCTGCGCAAGAGGTCTGCCGGCCTTCCCAATCCTGTGTGCCTTGTCTGGGCCAGTGACGAGTTGTGGTCTCACCACCACCCACCACCCACCACCCACCACCCACCACCACGCGTATGGTTGCAGGTATACGATGCAGACGCGACAGCGCATCGGCCAGTTCCTCCAGAACGTGCTGCGCATAACCGCGCTGCACATAATCACCGATACCAAGTTGGAGCTGGTGAAGAACCTGAGCTGGCTCTTCGACCCCGAGCTCGTCTTCTACCCCGTCTACCCGAGCTACAAGATGGGTCCCGCCGGCCAGATGATCGTACAATCGCCGACCACTCTCAACGCCTACCCTTGATTGCTCCTTTATTTATTTTTCTCTCCCGTGATTGGTTCAGACCTATTCCGACGCGCATGCGGAACAGCCGGGAGACTACGCTACGGTACTCATCGCCCGAGCAGATCGCTCGCTAGGCTCAGTCACAGCCGCTCATCATCGGCTCTCTTTCTCTCTGTGTTGCACCTGCAGCGCGTGGGCAGGATCTCGGTGTTCATGGTGGACAACCTGAACGCGTTCGGCGTGGCGGGTGGCTTCGACTACATCGCCGCGCGCCTGTCCATCCTCGACAGGCCGGCCGAGCTGGGCCACATCATCATGCTCCTCGAACCCCTCATCATGGTACGCACAACTCTCCACAGTTCTGCTCCGTATTCTAGCAGCAGCTGTCAGTTCGTCGTCTTTGACCATTTGGCTTTCTTCTCCCCGCGTACAGGTTCGCAAGAGCTTGAAGTGGCCGTTCGCGCGCGACTGGTGGAGCAAGATCCAGCCGTTTGTTTTTGCGCGGGTGATCGGCATGGACGAGAAGGAGTTCAGAGCCGTCACAAAGGAGGAGATCAGCCGCGTGGTGCTGATCGTCGAGAAGCTTGCCAAGCTGCTCATCGACCCGCTCAACAAGGTCGCCGGACGGTACGCGCCACTCACCGCCTTTCTCCCTCGACCACTACACCTTCAGCGTATACCAATCTCTGTGGTGCGCGTCTATGTGACAGGGAGACCTACGCCGAACAGCTGGAGAAGTTCAAGCTGGCGCTGGCCCACAAGTGCCTGCATTCGTCCAACCTGGAGAAACGACTCTTCGGCATCAACACCGTGACGACGCTCATCAACGAGGCCCAGCGCAAGGACGAGAACAAGGCCAAGGCCGCGACCTACACGTACAAGTCGAGCTTTACCGGCGCCAGTGAAATTCTCTGCATTCTTTCCTGACCTGCAACTTTGCTGACCCGCTGACCCGCTGACCTTCTCCTGCACAGCTCGCACTACTACGGCCGGTCGATGCTCAAGTCCAAGTCCACCAAGTGGCTCACCACCGCCTATGTAGTGGGCTGGCTCGAGGAGAAGCAGGTCGTGGAGCTGCTCTTTGGCAAGGGCGTCCATTTCGAGCTGATCTCGCGAAGCAAGGACATCCTCCGCGTGCTGTCCGAGTTCCGAAGGTACTCCTCCGCCGCGGTTTCGTGTTGTAGTGGTGTAGCGCTCAGTGCTAGGCTAAGCCACTGCGTTTGGTCCCCCCTTGGCACCAGGTTCGGCGAAGAGCACATCAATCTGATGTGGAGCGCTGCTGTGGGCAAGGGCAAGCAGGAACGGATCACGGACACCATCTACGACCTGTTCGACCACCTGACCAAGGACCTGGAGCCCGAGCTTGTGGCCTTCCTCGTGCAGAAGATCAGGGACACGCGGGTGTTCGATGTCAAGACGCTCAATCTCATGAAAACTCTGACGCTGCACCAGCTTCTCGAAGACGAAGACGAGGTACCTCACCCACCAATCTCCCCCCGCCCCAGTGCCCCTGTTGGTGTTCGCCACTTCTCACATTCGCTCACGCGCACATGTTCGCGTCATGCAGGAGCGCTGCATTGGCGGGCTGCAGCTCTATTGGGACATCATCCAGGATGACCACTTCATCTCACGCGAGATATCTGAGGAGGCGACCAACCACTTGAAGGTAGGCCCTACCCTTCTCATTGACCCATAAGTTAATAAGAACTCACCACTTCTTCAATTCGAATTCACACAGGAAATCGTGGTGCGCAATCGCTGTGAAAAGTATCGCAAGAACTTCACGGCGATGTGTACAAAGAACATTCAGCAGAGTTCTTCGGTTCCTCAGTCGCTCAAGCTGCTCCTCGAGATTTTCGGTGTGTTGTGCCCGGTCCCCCACATCAGACACAATCAGACACGGTTACTAATCATTGATGCCGCCACCACAGACACCTTCCCGGCGTCGGGCGTGGATGAGGACCGCGGCTCCCTCATCGAGGGGCTCCAGCAGGACTTTAACATCATCGACCTGTTCTTCACCGATCTCGTGACCTACAAGCAGAAGGCCCTGGAAAAGATAGAGAAGAACCGGAAGGAGAGCACGTTGCGGGACAACCAGGCGCCCAGTTCTCCCTCCTTGAGGTGCGCCTCCATGCCGCAGTGCTTGTCGACATCGGTTGGGTCTGTGCGGGACTGACTTACTTTTTTATTTTTATTCCAGGCCTGAGGCCAAGGAGGAATTGGACCTGGGCAAGCAGACCCTGGTCGGCGTGGAGCCGCACACCAAGCAGATCAAGACGCGCCTCAAGTTCCTGTACTACATTCTCAAGCACTCCACGCTGACCCTGCCGCTGGACCACCTGAACACGCTTTGGGACTGCGTCATCGGCAACAGTCTCACTCCCAAGGAGAAGGACCTCGGTACGCGCCCTGCCGCCATGAAACGCACGCGCGCACGCACGCATAGCGCTCACTTCCCCTCGCACAGGGTTGAACTGGCTGATCAAGGCCTGCGGGAGTCGCTCTGTCTTTGACCAATCCGTGATGGAGGAGGCGACCAAGCTGATATTCGAGAGCAAGCTGTGCACCGCCCTCGACCACGCGTCGCTCAGTCTCGCCGGCCTCACCTGCTTCATGGAGTACTTCCGGTTCGTCTCTCCGCTCCCTTTCCCTCTAATGAGTCATGCTTTTTTTCTGATGGTCTCCATATGTCGCGTCTGCTGCCAGTTACCATAATTGCGCCCAGGGGAAATTGCACAAGATCATTCCGAGTTGGCCACGAGGCCAGAGCCCCACCTACATCGTGCGCAACGTTGATCTGATCGGACTGAAGGTACACACCCACTCCTGCACCGCCCACCAGCTTTGCTTGGCACTTGGATTTAACCCACGCCTGTCCGATCTGCTTCTTTTTATCAAGGCCCTCTGGGCGCTGGTACTGCGCGTTGCCGACGAGGAGGTGGCTGTCGACGCAATCGCCGAGTTGAACGCCCTATACGACAGGGAGAAGGTACTTGGCGCCTTGGCCGTTGCTCGTTGGACGTCGCAAGAGACCGGATCTCTAACGTTTGCGTGGGGGCTGCGACGACAGTTGTCGCCCGAGCTCCAGCGCCGTATCGGGGCCATCCGCGATGACTACATATCCACGATCATGAGCCATCTCGAAACGGCCAACGCGGCCCAGAACGAGGCCAGCAACAACACAGCCGTCGTCAGGCGCTGCCTCACCCTCCTCACGGTTCGCCCTCCTCTCCCGCCCATTGCGCTACCGGTCCGGTTCGCTGAGTGGCCGCACCCATGTGCATACGCAGACGTTCTTGGAGGAGCTGGATCTGCAGCAGGCCGGCGAGGCCCTGGCCGAACCGGAGGACGAGCTGATCACGCTGTACTTCTACGCCGCGCGGGGCCAAAACCGCTTCCTGCTGGAGGTGTCCGACGCGATCAGCCTGCGAGCGCTGAAGCGTCAGGCCGCCAAGGAGATCAACAGGTGCGTGCGCACACATGCCCTTTATATTCTCATTGTCGTTATCGTAATCATTATTATTTTCTTTTTTTCCTGACTACTCGTCGTCTGTACACAGGTCCGTCAATCGGATTGTGTTCCAGCTGAGTGTGTATTCTTCTCGCGATGAAGACGCCGCTGTCGACGACAGCCTCTCGCTGCGTGAACTGGGTCTCACCGACAACCACACCATCTACTACGACCTGGTATGTAACACACACTGTCGCACTTCACTCTCTTTGGATTCCCCAATTCACGCTCTTCTTTGTTCGTTGCAGGTCAACGACAATATCGAGGACGATGACGACGACGACACGGACGAGGAGGAGGCGGTGACAACCGAGGCTGTGGAGGAGGTTCCTGCGGTCAAGGCCGTAGTACACCCGCCCAGCTTTGTCCTCACCAACAACCAGGCCTACTTCAAGCTCCTCTTCGGCCTGCTTGCTCTGGACGAGCAGGTCGCCCAGATGGTGCGGCTCAGCCTCCCTTCATGACCGCTTGCGAGGGCTAACTACAAACGCGCGCTGTTCCGTTCCGCAGGCGTGGGATCTGCTGGCGAAGCTGCCGACCAACGCGGCCATGGAGGCGAGCATCGCCTCGTTCCACACCGCCGCACAGGCGCCCGAGTGGTCGGAGCTGATCGATCCCACTTCGGCCTTTTCCCTGCTCTACGCGCTGCGCATCGTCAAGGCTGCCCTCCAGCGCGACCGAGTGACCGTACGCACCAACGTTGCACACTTTTTTCACGCCGCACTGCGCTAACATGGTCGACCTCGTGTGTGGTGGCGGCGGCATGCAGGGCGATGCCGAGTGGTCGCTGCAGCTGGTCGCGCAGGGCGGGCTGCAGCACCTGGCCGACGTGCTGTACCGGCAGGACCAGCTGCTCCGGGGCAACCTGTCCAAGCACTGCCTGCTGGCTCTCCTCGAAATCATCGAGAGCACCATCGCGCGTACGACTTGACCCAACCATTGATGGCTGGGGCTCCAGGGCACTAACCCAACCCGCTGAGGTCTCTGCAGTGCCGGGGGTGCCGGCTGCGCAGATCGATGCGGCCATCGATTCCGAGCGGCTGGTGGAGGGCCTGCAGTCGGTCATCCGTCGCTCGGCGGTCGACACGCACGCGCAGCCTAGCGAGGTGGACGGCCAGGTGGTCAAGAGCGCCTGCGCGCTGCTGGTCACCTTCATCCGCCCCTCCACGCTCTACAAGGGTCGCGGCCGCCACCTCCTGGACAAGCTCACGTCTGCCGCCGAGTTCACCGACCTCCTCCGCGTTTCGCTGCTGGACTCGGCCGACACCGTCATCCGGGTCGAGGTCGCCGATCTGATCCTCACGCTGTACGTAGCGTGCCTCACGCTCTGACATGCGTGCGCGGGACTCACGCAAGACTTCAACACACACAACACACACACACACCACCATGCAGTGCGGGCGGCGAGGAGAACAGGAAGTACTTCCTGGTCACCCTGTTCGACTTCCTGCCCAACATCGCCCCCGACTCCCAGCGATGTTCCGAGTTCTTCATCGTGCTCTCCGAGCTTACCAAGCAGTACCGCTCCACGTACGCAGCCCTCCCCTTGGCAGATCTGGGGGCCGGGCCTGTTCAACTCTAATCTAATTTCTTTTTTCGCTGGTGCCAGCAGTGAAGGCGAGGCGGATCAGTCGTCCCTGGTAGAGCCCCTCGTCCGAACGCTCACCTCGCTCATCAAGACGCACCCGATCGTTGAGAAGGCCGAGAACTCCCAGCCCGACCAAGTCCTGATCGGTAGGCCTTCACTATTTTCATTTTCTCTTCATCTTCGTAATGATTGCTAACTGTTGGGCTGGGTCACGTGTAGGCCTTTTGCATATCTTCAAGGAACTGGCCGAGGTGCTGCCGCAGGGCATTAAGCAGAGGACGGAGGACGGCGGCAGTCTCATCGAGGAGCTGTTCCACAGGTGCCTGTTCGAGGTGCCCTCGGCGGCCTTCCACGGGTCCCTCGCGCCGCCCAAGTGCAAGACCAAGGCCAGCCGAACCGCCGCCTTCGCCCTGCTCGTCGAGCTGCTCAAAGGTATGTACCAGCCCTCAACTATTTGCGCTTCGTGTCAGCAGATGGTGGAGAACCACCACCGCCGCCGCCACCACCAGCTCGACTCAACCACATCGTGCGTGTATGTGTGTCCTGTGTGTCACTGATGACGATGCAGGGTCGCCCGAGAACCACATGCTCGTACTGGGCCTGGTCCGCAAGTTTCACCTCAACGAGGCCAAGGAGGGCGAGATCGTGCCGCTCGGCCTCGAGTGGAACCACTCGCCCGCGGCCGGCGAGCGATCGCCCACCGGCTACGTGGGCCTCAAGAACCTGGGCTGCACCTGCTACATGAACTCCCTGCTCCAGCAGTTCTTCATGATGCCCGACTTCCGCGAGGGCATCCTCAGCATCGATTTCCCGACCGGTACGCCTCCGCACTCCTATGCGTGCGTGTGCCATGTCGTGTGCGGTGTGCGTGTTCCGTCGCTAAAGATGAACTTGCGCCAGATTACGATTTGGACAAGGCTCTCTACGCCAAGAAGAAGACTGAGGAGGAAGAAGAGGAGGAGGACGATGATGGTGATGACGCCGACGGAGCCTATGAGAGTGACGTGGTGGAGGATTCCTACGACGACGAGATGGTCATCAAGAACCTCTTCCCCAAGAAGAGGGCGAACAAGAAGAAGGGACCCGTCGTCATTGGCTCCGATGACCTCCTGGTCGAGATGCAGGTCATGTTCGGGTGCCTTCAGGAGAGTCTGCGACAGTACTACAACCCCAAGGGCTTCTGTTTCGCCAACAAGGTGCAGCGTTAGCACCTCGCGCACGCGTGTTGTGTGTGTGTGTGTGCGTGCGTGCGTGCGTGTGTTAAGACGCCCCTCAGGGCTAGGCTCGATCACTGCTGCACATCGTTTTGCTCACGGTTGTTGATCATCAACCAGGACTACGACGGGCAGCCGGTCGACACAAGCGTACAAATGGACGTCGACGAATTCTTTAACATGCTGTGCGACAAGCTGGAGACCAAGCTCAAGGGCACTCCCCAGGTACCACCACACGTCGTGTGAGTAGACGCTTGCGCGGGGATCATCGTTGGCTGATCATTCGCGCCTGATTGCTTTCGGGTCTGCAGGAAAAGCTGCTGAAGGACATCTGGTGCGGCAAGATGAGCACGCAGCTGATCTGTAAGGGCTGCCCGCACAGGTCCGAAAGGGACGAGCAGTTCTACACCATGAGCCTCGACATCCAGAACAAGAAGGACATCCTCGAGGTGCGCCTCCATCTATTATTCTTTTATTCTATCCTATTATCATTTAATTACAATTTACAATTTATTGTTTGCGTCTCTGTGTGGTTCAGGCGCTGCAATTGTATGTGCGAGGTGATATGCTGGAGGGCGACAACGCGTATTTCTGCGAGACGTGCAAGAAGCACGTCGACACCCTGAAGCGGTCCTGCATCAAGGAGCTCCCCAACACGATGATCCTGCATCTCAAGCGCTTCGAGTTCAACCTGGACACCATGCGGAAGGTCAAGCTCAACGACTACTGCGAGTTCCCGGACGTGCTCGACATGCTCCCCTACACGCGCGAGGGTCTGGCCCTGCAGGAGAGCCAGGAGGAGAAGGAGGAGGGCGCCAAGGCCCAAGAGTACTACTTCCTCCTCTAGATGACGCGCACGCACACGCACACGCACACGCTCACGCACACACCACCGCGCACACTGATTGGGTTCACAGGAGCAGCCCACGTGAGTCGGTGGAGGAGACGGACGAGGCAGCGCCGGGGCAGGAAGAAGAGGGTAGCAAGACGCCGGCACCGGCTGAAGAAGCGGAACAAGCCCAGGAGCCGCTGCCGGAGATCAGGCCGCGCGAGTACTACGAGTACGAACTCGTGGGCATCCTCGTGCACAGGGGCGTCGCCGACAGCGGCCACTACTACTCGTTCATCAAGGACCGATCGGCCAGCGGAGCAGCCGGCGAGAGCAGCTGGATCGAGTTCAACGACAAGACCGTTACCGAGTTCGCAGCCAAGGTACGGACGAACCAATTCTCCCCCTCATTACAATTAATTTATATTTATACCAAACTGATCATTATTCTTTGCATTCCTCCAAATAAATGCAGGACATACCGGCGGAGTGCTACGGCGGGGAGGAGACGCTGCTGTCCTACGACACCTTCACCCGGACCCGGCTCCCGCGCAACTTCGAGAAGACCCGGAACGCCTACATGCTCATCTACCAGCGCAAGGTGCCGCAGCCGGTCGGGTCGAGCCCGAAGGACGTCGACGCCAATGCCGGCGCCACAGCTGTGGCCGTGTCGGCCCAGGCCGAGCCGGCGCAACAGGAGCCCAAGGACCGGGGCTGCAGCAAGCTGCTGGAGCACGTGTGGAAGGACAACGTGCGGTTCCTCCACGAGAAGAAGCTGTTCGACCCGGCCTACTTCAGCTTCCTGTGGCACCTCATCGATCTCAACTCAGATTCGTCTCTGCCCGGTACACCCACCACTCCGTCATGTCGTGTTTCTGTCGTGTGCCGCGTGCCATGCATCACGCGTGTGCGCGTGTCGTGTGTGTGCCGTGCGTCGCGCGTGTGCGTGTGCGTATTGTTGCTAATTAAGGGATACTTTTTTGTGGGTCGCTCGCAAAGGCTTATCGCTGCGGACCCTCCAAGTGGCGACCTTCTTCTTCCTGGAGGTGATCTCGCACGCCAAGGACCGGGAAATCCTCCCCAGATTTGGCGATCGACTGCGCCAACGGTACCTACTCCCTCGCCCTCCTGCAGTGCAACTGGTGGCGTGGGCCACAAGTCGGGCATCTGACGTGGGGGGAACTAAACACATTATTATGAATCACAGATACAAGGAGAGCGACGAGGCCAGCCGCTGGCTCGTTGCGCTGCTGATCGACGACAAGCGGATGCTCAGCCAACTGCTCTTCGAGTGCCCCGTCGAGGAGGTGCGTGCGTTGTTCATTTTTATTTTGTTATCTATTTTATTTTATTATTCTTATTATTATTATGTCTGCGCAGATCCGGTCTTCCTTTGCCGAGCTGCTTGCGTCGGTGGTGCAGACGCTGCTCAAGGACCCTCTCGAGCAGCGAGCGCTCCTTCAATCGGTGCGCTGTCTTTATATCTATCAATCGTGTTCCGTCATACCGCACACACCGCGTGTGGGCCGTGTGTGGACCAGCGGTGTGGTGTGCCATGGCTTACCTGTTCGGTTTGGGGGTGCAGGAATACGAGATGGGCGACGTGAAGGAGGCTGGTTCTCCTCTTGTCCGGCCGTTGGTCGACCGAGTCTTTGCTCTGGTACGGAGCCTAAACACGCACGCACTCGCACACGCACACGCGATTGAGAGAGGCAATGTATTGACTTTCTCGCCACAGCTTCCGGATGCCACCCGCTATTGGAGGCAGTTCAAGGAGTACTTCGGCTTCTTCCTCGAGTTCGCCAGCATTGGGCCTGTGCCGGTATGTACCATACCATGGCTTCCTGAACTGCCTCGACCCCTACTCTTTGCACCATCTGATCTTTTATTTCTCTTTCTCTTTATTTTAGAAACGCTATTTGCTGGCCATGAACGCCATCGGTCAGTTCCTGCATGCCTACCTCGGCCCGAACTCGCCTTACATCAAAGTGCGCTACACGGCACTTACGCACACGGCACACGGCACACGCACATGCACACGCACACACGGGACGACACTAATGCATTGCTGGTATTTCACAGGAGCGGCCCAAGTTCAAGCTGGGCAATCGCTGGGAGGATCCGGACTACTCGACCCTCATCTCGTGCGTCTCGCTGTTGGCCCGAAGCTGCGACCTGCCGCGCGACCAGGTCGTCACCAGCCACCAAGCCGCCGCAGGCGACGACGGCGACGACGGTGCGGCGCCGCAGGATGTGCTCACCGCCACCCGCTACCCTCCCACCCAGGAAGAGGGTGCGGCTTCCCCCCCCATTGCGTGTGGTGCGTGCAGCGCACGTCAGTTGTGTCTCATATGTGGGTGGCGGCGGTCGATTGATTGCCAACGTTGGCGAACAGGCGAACCGTTGATGCTGGCCGGCTGGGACTACACGTTCCTCGCCAACGAGTCCTTTGTCAAGCAGCTCGTCAAGGACGACAACAAGTATGTCGTCGCCGAGTCCGGCATCCTGCTCAGGCACCTCATCTGGGAGAACTGCAGTACGGTCCCCGCCTCGAGTCGAGTCAAATCGACTTGGCTTGGACTCACCATGCATCTCGCCGTGCGTGCTATGCGTGTGTCGTGTCGTGTGTCGTGTCGTGCTTGCAGCCAACACGGACGTGGTGATGCAAGTGATGCGAAACGCGATCGCGCGCGCGTCGTATGACATGCTCAAGCCGCTGCTGGCGGTGATGGAGCAGCTGCTGGCGCTGGAGGACTCCTACACGGCCACGCGAGTCGAGAACAACATCAAGGACCTCCTCGAAATCTTCGAGGACAAGAAGAAGCTGCCCAAGACCACCGAAATCAACATCAAATTCCTCGTACGTGTTGAGTGTCGTGTCGGTGTCGTTTGGTCGTGAATGCGGCTTCGGGCTACTTACACTTAGTTGGATTCGCAGATCCACAAGCTGTATGAGAAGAACGCGGTGGCGCGCCATGCGCTCAACAAGCTCTACCTGAACACGTTGGAGGCCAACTACCAGCCGCTCGCCTGGGTCGAGAGCTGGCTCAACACCCACCACCACGACATCAACGGTACACGATTCATGAAGCCGCCAGTGCGACAGCGGAAATGATGAGAAAAACTCACAGTCAGCGGGGCGTGTGATCGTCCTGCAGATCCGGGCTGGTTGCTGATCCCTGTGTCGTACGAGGACGAGAACACGGTGGAGGACTTTGACGCGACTGCGATCGACGCCGATGCCGAGGCCGATGCCGATACTGACCCCGCTGCCGACGACCCGCCCTACCCACCTGGCAGCACCGAATTCATTCACGACTCGATCGACCAGCTCTGAGACCACGACGTGCTTGACCTGGTAAGGATTAAAGGGTTTACATTCTTTCCTTCGCACAGCCCATCATCTGTGAGAGTATGAGTGGTCTTGAGCCGTTGAAGCTGTGCAGCGGAAGGAAATTTTCAGATTGCAATCGGTACCCAGGGGCGACTTGGTTGCGGTGGACCGAAAGGTCGCACAACACAACTTCAACTCGAGCATTCAGACACCACACAACACCGCCAGACACTTCCCACCACCCACATCTAGAGCAACAACCATGTCGTCCGCCCTGCGTCGTAGCTACAACGAAAACGTACGCAGTCACTTGGGGGCCTGGGTGAAGCTTGACTTGTGCTCTGACCAATCGTTTGTTACCACTCAGACCAAGGCCGTTTGGCTCACCCTGTTCCCTCTCATCGGTACGTAGCGTGCTGTCTTGATCAATCCCTTCGATCTTCTTCGCCCCATGGACGAAACATCACAATTGGGCTTGTGTGCCATAGCGGGTGGCTGTGTCTGGGCGGGCTACATTGGTTTTCGCAACCTCGGCTCACACAACGACGTAACGTACGTACCTCTTTCGTTCGCCAGCTCGTTCCTCCAGAGGAATGAAGATGTGCTCACCCCCTTTTCCCTGGCCCTCACCTGCAGCATCAAGGCGAAAGGGGCCGAGCCGTATCTGGCCAGCGAGAGCCCCAAGCTCATCTCGCGCAAGTCGGCCATCAGCACAACCACCAAGTGGGTCAATGAAATGGGCGGCGAGCCCGCCCGCAAGTGAGAGCCACACCACCACACTTATGTAGAAAAGAAATACGGAAAATGCACCCCTCTCTTTCACAGAATACCGTGTTTCCTTATTTAGGAGGTTTACCCTTTTATGTACCTTACCAAAAAACGACTGTGTTGTTCTCTTTCACCAAACAACAACCACACCGCAGTCCAACCTTCTTGGCAGCGATGAGGAACCTCGGGCAATGCCTCACCACGCTGGGGGTTATCCTGCTGTTGACTGTTCTCAATGCCTCGGCTGCTTATTCCCATCGTACCTCCCCCCGCTCGCCTGTTGGCATCTTGTTGGTTTGTAGCTCATCCCTTCGGCCAACTTGCATCATCCAGATATGGACTTCGTGACCGAGAACGGAACGCAGTGGGCAGTCAAGGTGTCGGCCAAGGACCAATCCGAACAGTTCCTCAAGCTCAAGCAGCTCGCAGAGGAGCACGGGGTAGGCGTGTCTTAATTGTGATATTTTTATTTGTTTTTTTAACTCTTCAATTTCTTCTTTTCTTTTTTTGTCATCTATCTGCAGTGCCGCATCATTGGACCGGTCGGCAACCTTCGCGACTACTTCCTTCTTGAACACGACCCCAACCACCGAGCCAGGAGGAGCATTGCAGAGGTGCGCTACGTGCCAGTGGGTTTTAGCCCCCCCCCCACATTTTCCTGGGCTCACAACTCTCTGTGCAGGTGGACACCGCACTGGCGGTCCATCCGCACGTAGAATGGTCCGAGATGCAGGAGCTGCGCACCCATGCCAAGCGCATGGAGCTTATCACGGGTACTATTATTGCTCTTCTTGGTCATGCTAGGAGAGAGCAGGCTAACGTGTAGCGGTTCTAGACCCCTTGTACCCTGCCCAGCACCACCTGCACAACCCACACGGCAGGGACCTCCACGTCATTCCCGCCTGGGAAAGAGGCCTGTCGGGTCGCGGCATCGGTACGCTTGGCTCTCGCGCATGCAATGGGTGTCCAGTGCGTGTGTTGTCTAATCTGGGCTGGAACGTTCATCGTCGCGGGGTGCGTGGTCATGGCACAGCTATCTCCCTCGTGGACGACGGCCTGGAGTGGCGCCACAAGGACTTTGGCGAAGGGTCGCGCTTCCTTGCGGAGGGATCGAAGGACTGGAACGGACGAGACGACGATCCTACTCCTGTGCGCTCGGACGACACCCACGGCACCGGTACTACTCCCTCTGCTGTCTAGATCTATGGGCTCTTGCAGCTTGCTGACCACCGTGTGGACGCTGCACAGCCTGCGCCGGTCTCGCCTACGCCGGCATGAACGACGGCACCTGTGGCGTGGGTTTGGCTTTTGCGTACGACCTCCGCTCGCCCGCCTTCCCTATCCAGCAGGGCAATGATCCACATTCATTGAATTGCACCGTTGATTGTACAAACACAGGGCCAAGGTGAGCGGTCAGCGACTGATTTCGGGCGGCGTGACGGATGCCATGGTGCGTGCAATCCTCCCCTCCACCACTCCCCTCCTATGAGGCGCTATTGCTCAACTCTTAAACTTCGCACAGGAAGCAGCAGCGCTCTCGTACCGCAACGATCTCAACCACATCTACTCCTGTTCGTGGGGTTCGTGACACGATTTAGGAGGATGAGTGGCCGGAGTCGTAGTAGTAACTCTTCGTTCTACTTCCAGGGCCGCCCGATGAAGGACTAAACGTGGAGGGACCCAAACACCTGATGCAGCAGACCTTTATCGAGGGCACCACCAACGGCAGGAATGGAAAGGGCACGATCTTCATGTGGGCCGGCGGCAACGGAGGCGGTGCCAGGGACAACGTCAACTATGACGGCGTACGCGCCACAGCAGCATTGATAACCAGTCGGGAGCGGAATGTGTGACGTGACTGACGACTGCTTTGCTTTTTTTTTCCATTCCAGTACGCCAACAGCATCTACTCGATTGCCATCGCCTCTGTCAATGGTGACGGCCGCAAGGCAGACTACAGCGAAGAGGGAGCCCCGTTGGTGGTGAGCGCCACCTCGAGCCCGCCCTACGTCACCACCACCGGCGTCAAAGGAGGCTGCGAGTACGAACTTCGCCATACTTCCTTTGCCTCAGCGACCCTCTCCCTAACGCGCCGCACAGCCGAAGGTTCAGCGGCACCTCAGCCTCGGCTCCCATGATCTCCGGCGTTGTCGCCCTCATGCTGGAGGCCAACCCCAACCTCACCTGGCGGGTACGTACTGTCGCGGGCACATTCGCTGCGCCGCTTTTTTATCGTTTGTTGATTTTTGTTTGCTACTTGGTCAGGACGTGCAAAACATCCTGCTGCGAACGGCTGCGAAGAATGATGAGGGAGACATCGACTGGGTGGTCAACGGGGCCGGTCTCCACGTCAATCACAAGGTAAACCGTCAGAACTCCTTTCCTTGCACGATCTGGCTAACGACGGATTACGCACGCCATTTTTCTGGTAGTATGGGTTTGGGTTGTGCGATGCGGCTGAGGCCACGGCCATGGCGGCCACTGCCCCACTGCTTCCCCCGGCCACCACCCCAGTCGTGGTGACGTGGACCGGCTCCGTGGTACCAACCTGTGTCTCTGGCATGCAATTCTCTACAATTCCCTGTCTTGATGGGGTTTTGCAGTCCATTCCAGACCGCAGCACCGCGGCGGCGACCATTCCGCTGCAGACCAATGCCAACATCAAGGTGGAGCACGTCCAAGTCCGCTTTGTCGCCAGCCACCCTCGGAGGGGAGGTAAAACCACCACCGTCACCACTGCCTAACTCCCCACATCAGCCATTAGTCCTGACATTCTTGATTCCTCCCCCCCCCACAGACTTGAGCATTACGCTGAAGTCCCCTTACGGGACGAGCAGCGTGCTGGCGCTACAGCACAGGGACGTAGGCCGAGACTACGACTGGACGTTCATGTCGATGCGCCACTGGGGCGAGAGCTCCGCGGGCGTGTGGACCCTGGTGGTCACCGACATGAAGGTCGGCGCAGTCGGGCAAGTCACCGGGGTCACGTTGACCCTGCGCGGAACACAGCCATGAAGCAGCGCCACACGGTCATTTGGTGGGCAAACCGTGGACCCAGGGTTCAATCGGTTACCCTCGCCCCCCGCTGCTCAATCGCTGTCGCGCAGCCGTCAGGCCTGAGGTGAAAAAGAGGATTGTTGGGTACATTTTTTTGATGAAGCAATGGGGCTCGACCGACCGATACGAAAGGAGTCCCGCCCGCTCAGCTGAGTATGCAGGAGGAGGCCGGTGAGCGCTTCGGCTCAGAGGAGATGTCGTGCATGTTGGCCTGCAGCGCGTGGGGCGCAAAGGGGCATTGGTCTCGGCGTTAAAAAGCAGGAGGCGAGCTGCGTCTGCGAGGCGGGGGCGTACGGCGACAAAGTGGAACAGCTCATCCAGGATCTCCTGCACGAATCCCATCTTGGCGTCGATGGAGGTGCGGAGATGGTCGGCCGCTGGGTTGGACCCGAGGTAGATCTTCCTGGCCCGCTTGGTCTTGAGCGAAGCCGGCAGTGGCGGAAGGCCGAACACCTTCATCAGACCAGGCGACCAGGCGTGGCTCACGTCAGCATGACCCAGACCACTCAACTCAAAGGAGCAAAGGGCAGAGGGGCGAGAGAGGGGCTGACCTCGGAGTCGACGGCGGTGACGTTGGGTTCGCTGAAGGGGAAGTAGTTCCATACGACGACGTACTTGATGACGGGAGCGCGCTGCGGGAGCGGGTGGAAGCGCACGGAGAGCATGGGCAGGGGCGTGCGTCGAGAGCAGTTGCATCTCCAGATGTTCGGACGTGCGCGTTGTCAGCGATTTGATGACTGTCTCACACAACGAGAAAAAAGGTGAGACACTTTGACCCGCCACGGGACACGCACACGCACGACCGCACGACCGCACACACGCAGTCCTGGACACGCACCTCTGTCCCATAGGAACATCTTGAAGGACGGGAGGGGCTCCAACGGCTCGCGCCGCAGGTACACGAACGTGTCTCGGAACAGCGCCCGCGGGCACGCCTTCTTGTCATCATCGCCTGGCTTGCGCTTCGCCTCGAGGCCTTCGCCGGCATTCTCAGGTTCGACCACTTCCTCTCTGACTCACCGGGGGGGGGACCACACAGGGATCAGTGCGTGGAGAAGGGTGGGAGGCCTCATGGGCTCGAATGCGCGCACCCGTCGTCGAACGAAGTGGCCTTGGCAACGTCCCGCATCCAGGCTTCGATCCGTCGCCACAGCCGAAGGTACTGCAAGCGCCTCCCCGCCCTGTATAACTCCTATTCTCATCCACGCCACGTTGGGTTGAGCTTCGCTTTCGTTCTTTTCTCCTCCTATCGTTCTTTGGCAGGGCGTCGTACCTTGGGATTGACGCGGTGGTGGTAGAGCGACGAGGCCGGTGGTGCCGCTGCTGCGGGGTCGGTGCAGTCGGCGCTCGAGGTGATGGCGAGGAGGGCCGGTAGGTCGGCGCCAGGCGGCAGGAGGGGCGTCCACAGGCCCACGTGCCCACACGCCACGCGGTCGAACCGGCGGCACACGAGGCTCCACCGGCACAGGTCGGCCGCGGTCGGTCGGCTCAGCTCCCACACGAGCCACAGCAGCTCTTCGGGCAGCGCCAGCAGCGGGCTCTGCTGTTGTTGGTCGTCGTCGCTGCTGTCGGCCTCGGCCTGGGCCTCGGCGGGTCCGTCCAGTAGGGCGCTGGCGGCCTGGTGGGAGGACTCCTCGGCCGCGGTGAGCCACCGGGGGCGGAAGTGCCCCTGGCCTGGGGCGGGCGGGAGCGAGGTGGTGCCGAATGGAGGGAGGAAGGAGGCCATGCAGTACCGCGCCAGTAGCACCTCGTTCTCTTCCTCAAGCAACGCCGTCAGTGGTGAGCCCAACATGCTTCGATTTCGGTTTCAGTCTATGTAACTGAACCGAAGAGGACGTACAACTGTGATGAACAGGGAAGAACTGCTTCTGCTTCTTCCCCCACTCCAGTAAAGCGGCCGTGTGGCTGTGCGACAAGGAGTTGGGTGATGAAATTTCGTATGGAGGAGAAATTGAAAGGAAAAGAAAAAGAAATGAACAACAAGAAGGAGGCGCCGGAAGATCAGATCACCGGATTGCGTAACGTTGCAAAGATGAGCAAACGGAAGACGGGTAAGGATGATTCGACTCCGCATGAGAACGAAGAGCTGAGCGAACGGCAATCCAACGGGAAGCGGGACAAGAAGAAGCAGAAGAAGGCACGGAGGGAGGAGATGGAGGCTTCGGCACAGACGGAAAAGAAGACCCACAAGAGGAAGCGCGTAGATGAGGAAGACGAGGAAGACACAAGTGGCTACAACGATCGCGGCCCAAAGGACAGCATCAAGCAGGGCGCCGTCAGCAAGAAGGACTCGAAAAAGAAGAAGAAGAAGAGCAAGAAGGCCAAGAAGGCCCCGAGTAGCGAAGATGATGCTGAGAAAATGAGCGAAGCGAAGGCCAAGAAGGAGGAGAAGAAGAAGGCCAGTAAGAAGGAGAAGAAGAAGAGCAAGAAGGAAAAGAAAGCGAAGAAGAGCAAAGCGACCACCGAAGAGAAGGAGAAGGCGAGCAACGGCGATTCAGCAAAGAAGGAGAAGGAAGTAGAGGCGGGAGCGTCATCTGCCACTTCGAATTCGAGCAACGGCGGCAGCGATCAGGGAGGAGCAGGATGGAATAATTGGGAGGCAAGCTCGTTCGGCGACGATGCGAGAAAGAACAAATTCCTGCGGCTCATGGGCGCGAAGAAGACCGAGGACAATCCATCGCAGCCACCGCAGAAGAAGGGCCTCTTTGGCAGCTTGCGTGCCTCCTCCGCACCGGAGCCGTCAGCGATCGACTCATCGACGGAGCAGAAGATTACGCACGATCTCACCTCGCAATTCCAAGATGCCCTCCAGCGGCGCAACTGCCGAGGAGGCATCGGGCTCGATTCGGGTACCAAGAAGTCGGACCGCAGTGCCGAGCCTCAGCCTCACCCCTATGCGGGCGGCAAGGCCTCGACCAAGCTCCACATCGACGATTATCCGAAATCGATTAAATTCGACGATTAATCGTCACGTTCATCTTGACAAGGCACCCCCTCGCCCTTTCCTCTGTACACTTGGCCTTGCGTCTTCGATCTCGGGTGTCTAGGCGTTGGGAGAGGCATCGCTGCCCTCGAGATTGAGGCGTGTCGAGGCGTAGTTGGTGTAGCACTTGAACTCGTTGGAGAGCTTGTTGTGCCTCGGGCGCCACTGGCACTCTCGTATGGCGCCACAGCCCACGTTCTCCTGAGCCATCAGGTAGTCCGTCATCACCCGCCCTACACACAGGATCACCACACCGCCCGACACCGTGTAAGCACAACCATCAAGCCAAGGGTGCATCAAGGAGAAGGAGCTCACAACGTTGAAGAGAGAGTGAGAAAAGCATACCAGTCGCGGCGAGGAAGCGAGCGCTGGGCTTAGCGAGGAGGCGCACGGTCTCCATGTACTGGCTCATGCACTCCTCGTTCAAGAACGGCGGGTCTATGAGCACCATGTCAAAGCCGGCCTTGAACTGGCTCTAATGGTGGCCGTGTTACATCAGCAGCATCATCATCAAGCAAACGGCGATGAAGGCTCAACGACGTACCGAGTTGTTGGACTCGTCGCCGAAAGCGGTTGGGTGCTTGTAGTCGTAGAAGACGAACTCGTCGGGGTACGCTCGCTCGAACCGTCTATCGTACTCGAACAGCACCAGCTCCACCTCCTCTCGCGCGCCCTTCTCGTTGAGCAGTTTCTGTTCTCACCGCACACACACACGCACCACCCACCGCACGCACACGTGTCCGTTTGAGTGAGTGCCATGGATGCCACGCATTCCATTCATTCCCCCCGCTCGGGGCCTGACGCGGTGAAGGGGCGCACCTTGAGGGCGATGAAGGCGGTCGGGGTGGAGAGGAAGGCGACCCGCCCACCAGCGCCCGCCTGCTCCCGCACCTCTTCGGCTATGGTGCGGGCCGTCTCCTCTGTGTACTGCAGTGGGCTTGGGGTGAGCCGCAGCCCCAGTTTTGTGGAGTAGACGAAAAAAGTAAAGCAAAGAAGATGGAAGAGACGCTGGAGAAGGCTCTACGTCTTGAAGAGGAAGAAGTAGGGGAGAGTACCCAAAATTGAGAGAGCTGCCAGTCCTCCTCGACGACTGCAACTTCGGCAGGGGCCTTGGCCTGTTGGGTTTGGGCGGACAGGAACTCGTTGAGGGCCAGCAGCGCGTGGGCCGAGAGCGCCGGCATATCATCGTCGTCGTCGTCGTCCTCGTACGCGGCCCTCTTCACGTTGTTCAGCCTCGACGCCAGCGTGGCCTCCATCTCCTGCTTCTGTGGCGATGTGGTAACTTGTTCCTCTCGCCGCCCCACAAATGATGGTTTAATTTTCTCACCTTTCTGGTTTTCCTGGACGCTGCGCATTGGTTCCACCTTCATCGCGGAATTTCACATTAAGGCTCTGTTGTTGGTTGCTGCTGGCCATCCACGAATGTCAGGAGGCGGTGGCGCGCGAACCAGGCCTCCAGCCGCTCCAGACCAGCAGAGGCGTCGGCGCTGCTGCTGTCCGCGTCGGCTGATGCTTGCGCTGTGGCGCCTGCGGCGGTGGCGGCGGCCTCGTCGCGCGCCCGCCGGAGGCGACTGGCCAGGGCGACCACCTGTTGGCGCGTCACGGCCTCGTCCCTGCCGCCTACCATCTGCCACAGCTCCTCGATCTTCTCCTCGTCTACGAATCGCCACTCGCCTGCAGCACTTGCGTTAGTGGTTGCGAGTTGTGTGTGTGTGTGGTGTGTCGTGTGTGTGTGTCTGTGGACGTCTACCGAGTCGCCCGGTGAGCCCGACGTCGTCGAGGTCGATGTTGCCGATGCGGACGCGATGCAGGTGGAGCAGCGGGAGGCGCACGCGTGCACACATGCGCCGGATCACGCGGTTCCTGCCCTCCCGTATCTCGAGCGAGAGCTTCGTCGTGGTGCCTCGCGCCAACAGCTTCCTCCGCTTCTTGCTCACCTTTTCCTTCTTGTCCTCGTTCGCCTCTTCTTTCTCTTCTTCACCCCTTCCCTCGCCTCCTTGCACACCAACGTCGTCTTCCTCCTTCTCCTTCTCCTTCTTCTCTTCTCGTCGTCTCTTCGCCTCTCTGTCTCCATCGTCGCCCGCTGCGCTGCTCTCGCTCAGGCCCTTCCGCTTGTGCGGACCCTCTTCCTGGCCGCTGCAGTCCGCTGCGGGGGTGGCCGTGGCCGTGGCCGTGGTGGCGGTTGTAGTGGTGGTACTACTCAGAGACGAGTCCGTGGTCTGCGGGTGGTGGATGGTGATGTGGGCGGCCCTGGCCGGCTCCTCGCCCTTGTACAGATCGACGCCCTGCAGCATCTGCTGTATGCGAGGATCGTCCAGCGTCAGGTCGGCCTCCGCTATCGTCAACTCGTAGATCTTGCTGATCCTGTGTTGTGGGTGGCCGCCAGTGAGCGGTCGTTGGCTAACGAGATAGGAGAGGAGGGGACGTGGCTGGTCAGGTACCGATTGCCCTTCTTGGTGATGACGTGGCCTAGATCGCCGTCGTTGGTGAACATGAGGAGGCCGGTGGTGTCCTTGTCGAGCCGCCCGATGCAGCCGAAGCCCTCCGGCATACCTACGGGTGCGCACACATGAAGTGAATGAGTGAGCCGGGGCTGTTGTCAACAATAGCAAGAGAAGAGGGCGCACCTTGCAGACAAGCGTTGAGTGTCTTCTTGCCGTAGTCGCTCTTCAGCGCCGAGATGGCTCCGCCCGGCTTGTTCAACGCCACCACCCTCGTCTTCAGCCGCTCCAGCTCTCGCTGCCTTGGCACCACCCCAAGCTATCAGCATTATTAAATATGGTAAATCAAATACAAAATATAATCCATAAGTGGTAAATTGGACCTACCAATCGATTTCTTGGCCATCTACGAGGACGTGGTCCTCCTCGAGATAGACGAGGGCATGCAGGGAGGGGCTGGGGTTGACGGCCGGAGCCGCGGTCTCCTCCATCACGGGGTGGGTGCGAATCTGAATGCGCGATCGGTCAGCGTAGTAAATGTTCTCGATGTCCTTGCGGCTCATGCTCGTAAATTGGCTAAGGAACTTATCGAGACGCATCGGCACAAAGTGGGCCGGCGGTAGCTTCACCATCTGCGACGCGGCCATCTTCATCTCCTCCAGCAATACGACCAACAAAATAAAACCAAAGGAAATGTTGTTTTCTGTGTTTTCTTGTCAGAGTTCGGCCGAAGTCACTGGTGGAACCATGAACCCTTGTTGTTGCTACCCTTGCCAGACCACTATCCGCGCAAGCATGTTCGGTCGAAACCCCACCAACGAGATGGAAAGGCAATCAACCGAAACCCACATAAAAGCTCCTCTTCTCTCTGCTCTCGTCATTCACCTTTCTTCCGCTCCAAACCCAACCACCAATGGCCCGCTTCACTCACCTGATGCCGCTGTTTGCCTTCGCCTTGGCTTTTGTAGTCCTGACCGTGCCTCCCTCTCAGGCCGCCAAGGGCGGGCGTCCTGCGGGCCACCCTCATCACCCTCATCATCCTCATCATTCCGGAGGATTCTTAGACACCACGTGCCGCGAGGTGCCCTTCACGCCTGAGGGCCTGGCCAGGCTAGAGCCCATCAAGGCCGCCAACCTGGGCACCTTCAACTGCTCGGGCTCCTTCACCTACTACGACCCGTCGACCGGCCACGTGACGGCCACCATTGACCTGCCCTGGTTCAACCAGTCCACGCTCTACGAGCCCTCGTGCGGCTGCTGGGTCACCACCAGCTTCGCCTTCGGACCCACCCTCCCGCCGCTGGTCATCCGCGAGTACGGCAACGCGCTGCCGGGCCGCGCCGAAGAGGGCACGTGCCTGGAGTTCGACTGGCCCGAGGACGACGGCAACATCACCCAGTCGATCGCCTTCGGGCGCAACATGCACTTCAACGTGCACCGCGACCTGCCCTACCTGCGCCAGAGCGACGGCACGCTCACGCGCCACCAGTCGTTTTATCGGGTGGCCGGCACGCAGAACGAGCTCGTCGTGGTGCGCAAGTTCAACGAGGCCGGCTTCATCGACTGGATCGAGAACCTCGTCTGTCTCATGGTCGAGCCTCAGCTCTTGTGATGATCAATCATCGCCGTGACGAGAAAGCAGATCACCCCCACCAACCCATGCCCCTGTTGTCGCATCAGCAGCCTTTTCTTTTCAATACAAAAATTTGTTTTTGTTGGCGTAGAATGTATAAGGCAGCCAAGTCGTTTCGATCGAAATACACCGGGTGGGCTGGTCGGAGAAAAGTTACAAGAGAAATGTCTGTTGATTCGTGGAGCCTAGTACAGAGACCAACAAGCAATGCGAGTGTCGGCTGAGCCCGACACGAGGAGGTTGTCGGTGTTGGAGAACGCCACGCAGTTGACAGGGCCGGCGTGGGCCTTGAGGATGGCCAGAGGTCGGAGCCGCTGGAAGTCCCACACACGCACGCGCTTGTCCCAGCCGCCAGTCGCGAAGATACGCTGGTCTCCGCGAATGGCCACGCTACCGACTCCCGCGTGGCCCACCTCCAGCCGCTGCTCCACCGTGACCGGCTCCATTGCTGGCTCCGAAGGTCGCAGTTGGTGGAGCACCTCGGCCGTGCCCTCGAGAGAAGCACTGTCGCTCGTGTCGCGGCCGAGTGGCAGGCCGGCGCTGAAAATGCTGATATGGGTGTCTGCCCCGCCCGACACCCCGCGCACGCCACACCCATTGCCGACCACCGCCAGGTCAAACGCGAGGGGCGGCTCGTCGTGCATGCGTTTGGCCTCGGGACCAGCCGCGGCTGCTGTCGATGCAAACGGAGCTGATGGCTTGCGGGAGTCCCAGAGGTAGAGCTGCCCATTCTCCCAGACCGAGGCCAGGTAGGGCTGGCTACCGCCACCGCCGCCGTCAGCTCCTCCTCCGTCGAACAGTCGGATGCACATACACATGCCGGTCTTCGATCGGCTGTCCAGACCCCCGATGGGTGACGGGAATCGCTGGGCCGCTGCCCGTGTACGCAAGTCCCACAGCGCCACAGCCTCACCTTCACCTCGCCTGCCTTCCTCTTCGCCGTAGACAGCAAACAAGCCCGAGTTGTCTGCAAGATATCACATGTGATGAGTTCATGGCTACTCGCCAGGGTGGGTGGTGAGGCGGTACGTGCCGCTACTGCTTGAGCGCTCGAGAACAGAGAGCTTGCAGAAGGCGAGCGTGGCCACAGGGAAGGTCGCTGTGCTGCCACCACCGGTGCCCAGTCGCTCGGTGGCCCACAGCTTCACGCACGAGCTGTACCCGCGGCCCTGGGTCAGCAGCTGCTGCCCGCCAGCGACGAAGGCCACCTGCTGCACTCCACCTTCGCCTTCACCTTCGCCGCCGCTGGCAGCAGTGGCCCTGCGCCCGCTGGTCAGGCTGTGGGCCGTCGGCTCAACTTGCAGACGTCGCTTGGTGCGTAGGGACCACAGGCACACGGCACCACCAGCGTCGCCCGACACCAACAGCGGCTGCTGATGTGGGGCGGCGCTGGGTGGGGGCACGCACAGGGCCACGGCATTGACGGCCGTCTCGTGGCCGCGCAGCACTGCCGTGGGCTCCGGGGGCGGCGCAGCAGCCTTTCGTCCGCTCTTCTTCTCCATCTATTTTTAAAAATAACATGAAAGAAAGAAAGATCAAAAGTGTCAGAAAAAGAAAGAAATGAATGAAAAAAAAATAAGATGGAGAGCGGAGGTGGCTCGCGGCTGGGAGCAGTGTTGCGGACGACGATTATGGTGGGCGCGTACTATGGGGTGGCCTACACCTTCTGCAACACGGTCCTGAAACCTTCGACGGTACTCGATCCACATCTAATTCTTAGAAATCACCTGTGGGGGAGGCAGTGCTGACTGTGCCACAGACCGCTGGACCTTCGATGCACCCGACCTTCAATGCCGCCGGCGACAGCGTGTGGGTCTATCGGCGGATTGATCCTGCCACTGACCTGCGCGTCGGGGACATTGTACATGGTGCGCCCACGCCCTACTTGTGACCCAGCCTCCACTCAAGGAGAGGAGGGCAATCGCATTCGTGTTGTCGCGCGTTCTCACGGTTGTGGCTGGTTGATGGTGCAGCACGGACGCCTACGTATTGCCGGCTGGAGGGCAAGCAGCCGGGAGTGTTGAAGAGGATCAAGGGTCTTCCGGGGGACACCATCAAAGTCACCTTCTACTCGCCCAGCAAGGTTGGGCGAACAGAGGCGGAGGAAGAGGCGGACGAAGTACGTGACAGCCACTCTATTTAGAAAGGCGCCCTTTGTCTCACACCACGTGTACACAATTAGGTGACGATCAAGGTGCCGGCAGGCCATGTATGGGTTGAAGGCGACAATCCTGGGCAATCCACGGGTACAGCCTAACCATAGGCGACATTCAGTTCTTTGAGTTGGCTGCTGGTCTAACGAGACAACCGTGTGGCGTACAATTCACCCACAGACTCGCGGATGTGGGGACCGCTGCCACTGGCCTTGATCGAGGGCAAAGTTGTATCTAGAGTATGTTGCTAATGCTTACTTACTTACTTACGCCTTTGTAGCGGTGCACGCGGAAGATCTCGAGATTCTCACTTTCACTTCATGCATCGACCTTGTTCTGGCTAGTTGAACCCGTTCAGCCTCCAGACCTTGGACGCACCCGGACATATCAAGCGGAAATGGGAGCGCCAGGCGAGGGACATCGCAGACAGCCGTGCCACTGGCAAGAGGTCGGGCGAGGAAGCTCTGCGTGCGATCGATCGACTGATTAAGAGTGGATCCGAAGCTTCCGACAACACCCTACTCGTCAGCGACCGTCATGGTAAGTCGCCATGTACAGTGCATCAACCCTTCTCTTGTCGGCTCACACACACACACACACACACACACACACACACACACACACACACACACACCACACACATCCTCCTGCCATCATCGCAGATGCTGACGTCAACGATACCGCGCTCGCACCTCCACAAGACACCGTCCAGGGCCACGAGCGGGTTGTTGCCTGAAGAAAAGAGAAGAAAAAGAAATGCAAGAGGGAAAATAATTAATTTGACGCAAAGAGATAAGACGAAGCCGGCCACGGGGAAAGGGAGGGCGCTGGATGAATCCTCCGACGAGCAATGAAAACAAAACGCCCATGGGGTGGCCGCCCAAGAGGCTGCCCACCCCCGCGGGCAACTTCATCGGCAGCAAGCGCGCTAGCGGCAGCACCCCGCCCACCACAGGTTGCCCCAACCGACTTGCATTTATTTAAAGTGCATTATTAATTTGTTATTGATCTGAAATATATATATTTCTATACTAATATTTATTGATTATTCTATTATTTGGCGACGCAGACAGCGAGCCTGCCGCCGGGTCATGGGCTACGGCGCGGGTGAAGCGCACGGCGGGCAAGCTGGACGACCTGGTGGCCCGCGACGAGGCCACCAGCGACAAGGACAAGGAGTTCCTGCTGTCGAAGCTCAAGCACCTGCAGACCAAGCGCAACACCGACGCCGAGCCGCCCCAACAAGCTGCGACCACCAAGGACCTGCCACAGCCACCCGGCCACATAGCAGCGTCGCCGCCGCCTCCGAGCAAGTC